>NC_052961.1:12063450-12259676 GCF_013358895.1 Oreochromis aureus | reverse complement strand
CTAGTTTCTGCCTCTCCTCTTTCTCAGTTTTAATGCAGGCTGTCTTTACTATAATCTCTTCCTGCCTCCCTAGTTTCAGCCTACTTTCTCTCACTGAAACGCTCCATGTGTAAATTGAGGGAGGCTGTTGGGTAGATAACCCGGAATGGGAGGACTGTAAGGTGTTGATTCGGGTTGCAGCCACCACTCCCCGGAGTGTCGGCCAGAACACTACTCTAGGCCCGGATGGATATTCAGGAAAGAGACACTGAGGACACCAGGGATGGTTTAGACGCATGTATTGCCTTCACGGTCAAAGGTAACAGACTTGTCAGAGGAGCAGGTGTTACATACAAGTTTAGGTACGCGAGGTAGGAGTGTGGGGGTGCATCGGGGTGTGGATATGAGCGTGTGTGTGTGTGGTCTCTGGAATGAACAGAAAGAAAATAGTACATCACTGAAATGATCACAATGGTAACTCAGAGTACATCAACAGAAACACAGGTGGGAAATAAACTAACATCCCTTTGCTACCATAAGCCATATATTACCCACATCTCACATATAAACCCACCGAGCTAACCCAGCACACAGTTATCCCCAATCATACGGCAGGAGAGCTAGCCTAGCTTAGCTTAGCTTCGCTTAGCACTTTCGCTAGCGACACAGACAGAAACATAGTCATTCCCTCTAACGTCAATTACAGTCACAAACGCATCTTATCCCCACATCCTCACCCATCACAGACTTACGTTGCTCAGTGCGCACACTTCTCACGAAATGACCACTTCTCCGCCGGTAATCGGGAGCGGAAACGCTCACATATCTCACCCACGCATCTCCCTGCCCAAATCCTCTCTCATACAAAGCGGTGGGGTGACCTCTACTGGCCGCTCTAAGAAACTACAGGTGAACAACTGAACAGAATAAAAACTCACAACTACGGGGCCTTTGTACAGCCGCCCCCAAATGTATGAAGTACATTTGCTCACAACAAAAGGCAACTTCTCTAATAAAGTCACAGTGATGGTCCTTTGTCTTCGTCCGGGAGGGCAGGCAGTACCACCAGCCTCGCCACAGGTCGGGTGAAGGTCCTGTCTTTCACCTTGACGCCAGCAGACCTGATGTGCCCGCCGGGACTGGGGTGGACTTTGGAGATGCGACCCACGAGCCAGGAAGCGCGAGGCAGCTGAGGATCTCGATCATCACCACCGAACCTTCTGTGACGTCCCGCTGGGGATGACTGCCATTTCGGACGAAGCTGCAGGCTCGGAAGGTACAGCCGGATGAATCGAGACCAGAAGTGGTCAGCCAGCACTTGGGAGTGTTTCCACCTCCGGCGACTCAGGAGCTCTTCTTTAGGGTAAGCCACTTGAGGAAGCGCCCCATCAGGCCGCCCCATCAGAAAGCAGTTGGGGTCACCGGATCAGGATCACTGATGTCGGACGAGACATAACCTAGTGGTTTGAGTTCAAGATGCCCTCCACCTCCACAAGGACCGCAGTGGAGGACCTCCTCTTGTAGGGGTTGGGATCCTACTGTAGTATAGAGCGCCGTCTTGACAGATCTAATCTCCCGCCTCCCACACCCCCAAAATGAGGAGCCGCTGGTGGATTGAAGTGGAAGACGATCTTCTGGGGAGCCAGGAGCTTCTGCAGGTCAGAGGTCATGGCGGCAAAAGCTGCTTGGAGTTCCCTTTCTCCCCGAAGTTGGTCCCTTGGTCTGAGTACAGCTCAGCTGGGGTCCCTCTCCTGGCAACGAACCGACGAAGTGCCATTAGGAAGGCATCCGTGTCGATGGAGGTTAGGACATCAAGGTGGACTGCTCTGATAGTGAGGCACTTAAAGATGATGCCCCACTCTCTTCTCCACACGGCGCCCAATTTTGACCTCAAAGGGTCCAAAACAGTCCACGCCTGTCGAATAAAAAGGCAGGTTTGTAAAGGCGGAGGCGCCGCAACTGGCAGGTCAGCCATCTTGGGAACAGTCGGGCGGCCTTTCCATCTGCGACACTCAAGACAGGTCCTCTGGAAACGCCTAACCGCTTCCCGGCCTCTCAGGATCCAATGAGTGCGCCGAATCTCCATGAAGACCCTCTCTGGCCCTGGATGACGCAGACGGCTGTCGACATCCTGGATGAGCAAGCGGGTGACTGGATGTGTCGGATCCAAAACTAAGGGGTGCGAGTTGGTAAAGGCAAGATCTTCAGAGCGGCGAAGACGCCCACCTACACGGATAACCTCATCTTCACGGTCGAACTCAGGGGACAGCGCAAGGAGGCGACTGCTGCGGCTGATAGATTTCCCCTGCTTAAGGAGTCGATACTCCTCAGGAAAGCTCTCCTGTTGAGCTTCTCTCAGGACGTGCATCTCCGCTTGAATATAGTCCTGAGCTGATGAAGTTCCACCGCCTTTGGCCGCCCATGCAACTGCGTAATAGCAGCTTCCAGCAGCTGCGCCCAGGTGTCGTATCCGCTGAAGTTCGAGGTGGCGGGGTCAAAGGTGGTAGAAACTCCACAAAAGGTCTCTTACTGAGCTCAGATGGGCCTGGCGGCTCAGCCAGGGGGTGCCGCCGGCTCTGGAGGCCACTGTTCCGGACTTAGGAGCAGGAAAGGAGGCCCTTGACTCCATCTGTTGGGTCTGGCCAGTTCAAAGGGTCTTCCCACGGGTTATATCATCCGCAGGGTTCTGGGCTGAATCCACATAGCGCCAGGTGTGCGACTGAGTTACTTCCTGGATTTCAGCCACACGGGTGCCGACGAAGACCTTGAAGTGGCATGACTCGGGACCTCAACCAGGTGAGTACAGTTGTGAGTCGGACCACAGCACTATTCTCTTTATGTCCAGAGTGAGCTCATTTCTAAGGAGACGGGAGAGATGCGCCCGGAGAGGGCACCACACAGCTCAAGTCTGGGCATGGAGAGAATGCGTTTAGGGGCAACACAGGGAGCGAGCCATCAGGAAGGCCAGATGTGAGCTGCCATCACCTGTCACTGTTCTCATGTAGGCCACTGCGCCATAAGCCTGCTCTGACGCATCACAGAAGATGTGAATCTCTCTCACTAACTGACTCCGTGATGTGCTTTGGGAGATAAGGGCGAGGAAGCAGGATTTGTGCAAGGAACGGCAACTCCTCTTCCCAGGTTTCCCACTGCTGCAGCAGTTCTGGCGGAAGCTGCGGGTCATCCCACCCCCTCTGCTGATCCCAAAGGCGCCTCACCAGCATCTTGGCTCGGGTGGTGTATGGTAGGATGAAGCCAAGTGGGTCGTACTGGCTTGCGAGAACCTTATAAATGTTCCGCATAGTGGGGGCGCCATAACTGACTTTGCGGTGTTTGTAACCCAAGGTGTCCGTGGGGAAGTGCCAGCTAAGGCCCAGGGTTGGCTCAGAGGTGTCTGATTTTTCTTGAGTGAGCCAAAGTTCTGCACTTGTGGATCTGAGGTCTTCAGGTAGGTGGCCAATGGTGCTGGGTTCATTACTGGCCCACTGGCGAAGAACAAATCCAGCAGAAGACAGGAGGGCTCTTAGCCTGTCCACTAGGTCCCGGGCTTCTCCAGGGGTTGGCACACTCTGGAGAAGGTTATCAACATAGAAGCACTGTCCCACAGAGTGACGAGCGGATCATCTCCTTCAGTGTGGTCCCTGGTGTGGCGCTGCAGAGCGAAGGTTGCACAGCATGGGCTGCAGGTTGTACCGAATGGGAGGACCTGCCATTCATAAACGGCCACAGGTGCCTCAGGGTGCAGATCCCGCCACACAAACCGCAGGAGGGGACGGTCCTCGGGAAGAAGGCGAATCTGGTGGAACATACCTTTAATGTCACCACTAATGGCTACGGCATGCTCTCGAAAGTTAAGAAGGACACCAAGGAGCGATGCGCTCAGGGTAGGCCCAGGTAGAAGATGTTCGTTGAGGGCTTGACCTTGGAACTGGAGCGAACAGTTAAACACAAGGCGATCTTTGCCATTGTGGCTAACAAGGTGGTGAGGATATACCATGACTCATCTGCTTGAGCAACCTCAGAGGGGACACCTTCACCACCGAACCGGCCTGGACCAACTTCTCTATTTCCGCCCTGTAGATCTTAGCTCGTCCTGGATCTTTCCGAGCCTTCTCTCCACACTTCTCAAACTAGGAATAACTGCGCTAGAGGGCTAGCTTTAAGGTGTGGCATGTTCTGGCGGCGAAGGAGGGGTGGCATAGCGTTGGATGCCCTCGACTTCTACACGGACCGTCTTCTGCTCTAGCAGGCTAACTGCATAATTATCTTCTCTTGACCGAGTAACCACCTTGCCTTCTGGCACTGGGACGACATCTACCTGCCATAACTTCTCTACATGTTTGAGTAGCTCACTCACCTGGGGAGGAATGGCGGTCGTGAAGAGGCACTGTTGTGGCGCGAAGAGGAACCGATAAGGCTGGAGGGACCCTGTAGTGTCCACCCCTAACCTGGTGCGCATAGCAGCGGGACCACCGGTGGACCAAGACGGACAGCTTCAGTTGGAGTGATGAGCTGTGGATGGTCACTGCCAATGAGAAGGAGAGGTTTGACCTTCTTGAAGGACTGGAGAGGCAGGCCTCTGAGGTGTCTGTACTTCCGCTGCAAGGACTCCACAGGGTAGCTGTGCTCTGCTAGGTCGATGCGGGTGGCGGTGAAGGCATTACGGACCTTATACTGCTGCTTAGGTTTGCCACCAGGGGAGATCTCGAAGGAGACACACGACCCATGTAAAGTCTGCACATCTTGCCTTATAGTGCGCAACGGAAGTGTCTCGGGGGTGCCTTGAAGGTCAAGCTTCTGGGCAGCGCGGTAGCAGCATAGTCCTCTCTGACCCATCATCCAAAACCGCGTGAGTGCTCAGAGTCTTGCCATTATGGTGAAGGATGACTGGGACAACCTTTAACAGGACTTGGCCGCTCTCTATAGGGACGATCGAGGTACAGGACGCCCGTGAGGATTCTCACCTTCTCGTGGGGGAACAGACGCGAGGCCAGGGTCTTTAAGGGCTTAGAATTCACGTCGTGAAGGACCTGCAGATGACGACCCTGGCACAGGCTGCAGGGTTTCTTGAGGGTGCACTGGGCCGCCTGATGGGAACGAGCGCAACGCCAGCACCTCTTATTGGTCTTTATCCAGTCTGTGAGCTGTTCGCGACTCAGCTTAACGACCTCTGGACACTGACTCAGGTGATGGGCACGGTTATCGCAGAAGGCACAGTAGGGCTGCTGCCTAGCTTTGTTTGGAGTGGTACCTAGTGACCTGGGTGAGGTCTCTGCACCGTGAAGAACCGCAACAGGGCGCCTGCTTGGTCTGACGTCAGGCTTCTCTCTGGTGATCGTTGGAGTGGGCAAGCTGTCATAGTCCTGACACCAGGATTCGTACTTTAACCAGGTAGCCAGGTCGTCCAGGGTGTAAGCCTGACCAGAATGGCTGTACATGCACCGACGGAAATCAGCTCTTTGCTCTGAAGGAAGCTTACTAAGTAGTCGAGCCACATGGGAGCCACACTGGAGTTCGACCTCCCATCAGGGCCCTAAAGTCTTCAGCATGCCCACGAGCGACTGGATGTGGAGAGAATCGCTCGAATGCTGCTGCATCCCCTCGGCGGATGTCAGGTGAGTCCATGACAGCAGCAATTCTTCTCAGGGCAAGCTGGTGGGGCTGTCCAAGCCTGTCGTTAAGAGCCTTCATGGTGTCACTGAAGGGCGTGGCAGAGTGGAGGTAAGCGTCCGCTATCAACTTTGCTTCCTCCAGGTGTAGGTGATCTAACAAGACTTGGTACCTGAAGAGCTCTGAACTCTCCGGGGGCAGTAAGTTCTCTAGTGCCATCTTCAGACGAGCGAATTCCCCAGGATCACGACGTGTGAGCTTGGGAATGCTTGGACGAGGCCCCCTGTAGGTCATATCCGGGGCCGCTGCTAAGCCGGAGGGTCTATGCATCTGGGAGGCTGAGAAAGGAGTGGATGGGGACGGAGTCGGAGCTGGCAGTGGTTGCAATGGAAGGGGGTGTGCTCTTGAAGGCGGGGCTGGAGGGTGGGTAGGCCTCGGCTGAGGAGAAGTGAACCTCGGCTTAAATTCAGGTGGGGGGATGATCTGGCCCTCCTGTGCAGTCATAGACTCCCTCTTCAGAGCCTGGAGCTCTTTCATCATCGTGTCGATGCGGTCTGTGACTGGGCTCTGACTGGAGACAGGTTCCTCCTTGAACACAACCGGAGGAGGTGGTGGAGGCCAGTCCTCTTCCTCCTCAGCAGGAGGTGGCTGGAGATGAACAGCAGGGCCTCTGGGCGGTGGACTGAGCTGCAGACTCTCTGCGCGGTCCAGCAGCTGCAGCAAGCTAGCATGAATGGCCTGGAAATCAGCTAGCCCGGCTCTCATCTGGTCATGGGACTGCTGAAACAGGAACCTCTCACGTTGCATATCTGCTAACTCTGCCCTCCATGGGGTGGCATGGCCGTGTGGGCGGTCATCAGGGGTGTCAGACGGAGGATGGTGGGGAGAACGGGTGTCGCCTCCTGTCTCACTTTCCTCCTGGTAGCCTGCACCAAGACCGGGGAAGTCAGTCTCATAAGCTTCATAGCGGAGGGGACGACGTACATTACGCCGCGGGCGTGCACCAAGGGCTGAGAAGTTCTGAATATCATCCATCTCGTTAGGGGAGAAGCAGCTTACATCCGGCTCGAAGGACCACTAATGTTGGGTAGATAACCCGGAATGGGAGGACTGTAAGGTGTTGATTCGGGTTTGCAGCCACCACTCCCCGGAGTGTCGGCCAGAACACTACTCTAGGCCCGGATGGATATTCAGGAAAGAGACACTGAGGACACCAGGGATGGTTTAGACGCTTGTATTGCCTTCACACGGTCAAAGGTAACAGACTTGTCAGAGGAGCAGGTGTTACATACAAGTTTAGGTACGCAGGTAGGAGTGTGGGGGGTGCATCGGTGTGGATATGAGCGTGTGTGTGTGTGGTCTCTGGAATGAACAGAAAGAAAATAGTACATCACTGAAATGATCACAATGGTAACTCAGAGTACATCAACAGAAACACAGGTGGGAAATAAACTAACATCCCCTTTGCTACCATAAGCCATATATTACCCACATCTCACATATAAACCCACCGAGCTAACCCAGCACACAGTTATCCCCAATCATACGGCAGGAGAGCTAGCCTAGCTTAGCTTAGCTTCGCTTAGCACTCGCTAGCGACACAGACAGAAACATAGTCATTCCCCTCTAACGTCAATTACAGTCACAAACGCATCTTATCCCCACATCCTCACCCATCACAGACTTACGTTGCTCAGTAACGCACACTTCTCACGAAATGACCACTTCTCCGCCGGTAATCGGGAGCGGAAACGCTCACATATCTCACCCACGTATCTCCCTGCCCAAATCCTCTCTCATACAAAGCGGTGGGGTGACCTCTACTGGCCGCTCTAAGAAACTACAGGTGAACAACTGAACAGAATAAAAACTCACAACTACGGGGCCTTTTGTACAGAGGCATTTCAAGGTTGTCTCCATCTTTGATCGTCACACAGTGGACCCCATAGGAAATATCAAATATTAAACTAACAGAGCTCCTCCGCAGCACACACTTTGAGACATCATAGCATGCTATGAGAATGCATAGCGTGATGTGGAAATGCAAAGTAACAATGCCTCAGACTTCCTAAAGCATTTCCCAGGAGAACTTGTTTCCACTTCTTCTTTCCACACGAACACTGCTGCAGCTAAAAAAAAAGACAGACTAAAAAACTAGACTACAGAGTCCAAGACATATCACATAATGTACCATGAAGGGCAGGGACCATAACCACATTAACGCTTCAAATCTCCGTTAGCAAGTTAACGCGGATCACCCCGTGGGTGGGGCTGGACGCACTAATGCGTTAAAGAGCTAACCATGCTAACGCGTTGATGCTGTGGTTGCATAATAGCAAACAAGCCTTAATCAGCTTACCTTGGGAAATTCATGCATTCAAAACGAATAACTAACTTAAAAATATACCCAATTTTCATATAAGACCCCATTTACACTGCATCGCAACCTTACATTCAAAAATTGTAAATGCATCCAAATAAAAAAAATTTCCTTTACTTGTAGTCCACAAATCCATGTTTATGTTTCTGTTTAAGAGTAGTTGTAAGCAACTTACTTTGTCAATGAAAACTGCTTTAGTTACTCATCCAAGGCTGATGCTGTATGAAAAAAGAGACCTGTGACATGGTCAAGGGAAAGTGCAAACATAATGCATATTTTTTTTATACAAAATATGAACAAAAACCTCTCTATTCAGACAAAATACACATTATATTAAATGCAAACCTACACTCTTTAGTTGAATAGTATCTCTAGTTTGTTGCTAGGACAAATCTGTTCATTTCAGTACTAATGGTAGCCTTTATGAGCTCTGTGTGAAGAGCTCAACAGCCTGTTATTTACAACAAACTTAACAGATTCTGATAAATGTTTAACAAGGAAGTATATATGTTTCATAGGCTCAGTTGCCATTGAGGGGTGCTCCATTGCAAAAAGCCAATTCAGTTAGTGACAAAGGTGAAGCTGTGCAATCACTTTATTAGTTTGTCAAGATGATCAATCCAGATTATTTTCTTCACAAAAGGAAACTACACATAAGACCCTTTTGCAAGTATCCCGAACCTGCAGCACACACAGGATGATATGGTCTCTGTGGATCTGATAAACATATAATGATAGTTCTTATGTAAGAAGGTGAGAAAGAAAGTCAAAAGTTTCCCCGTATTAAATGTTTTATTGCCTGTAAATGGCAAGCTACTATAAATATGTTCATCGTCTAATGATGCAGACGTATATCCGATCAATGAGTTTTGCAACACTTGAGAAGTCTGTTATACCCATTAATGGAGCTTCATTCACTCTCAAGATGGATAAATTGTATAGTAATGAAATTAATTGAAGCTTTAGAACAGTGTTAATGGTGTAACGATATTGATTTATTGAGTGAGAAATCCAAACTCATCTCTAATGAGATGAAGTTCAAACTTGATTCTCAGGGTTTGATGCAGTTTTCTGTGGTCAGGCAGTTTCTCCTATCTTTACAAAGATCTACAGATTAAAAAAAAGTCCTCTTAACGACTCCTGAAAGTTGCTTGCATTGTAAGAAGTCTTAAGGCCTGCACTGTTATCTTAATAGGACCTTCATATTCAGTGGGAGCTGATATCTATTTAAGATGATTTTTCTCCGGATTTCACTACTCACATAATGCTGTGTGAATACTGGCCATGGTGCAGTGATGGTGGAAGTAAAGTCAGCACCCTCCTGGCCTTCCAGAGCACACGATTTGTCACCTCTGTTGAGAACTGTGAGGTCACTCAAAGATAGTGACAGTGCTCTTACAGGGGTGTGGATATTTCATTTTCTGGGTCAAAAGCTTCTAGTCTCGCTGATTCCTTGGCAAAGCTCACAAAAATAGACTTTGTGTTTTTACTTTCACTAGCAGATGAGTTGTTGAGAGTTACCTAATCAAACCACGTTTTTTTGTTGCTATAGAGACAGTTTTTGTGCACAAAATGCTACATTTGTGTCCCTTCGACAGAAGTCACAAATCCTTTGAAAGCTGTCCAGTAAAACAGTAGCTCCCTAACACAAAGACCCAGAGAATCATTTTTGTGTTTGCCTATTTCAATCATCCTGTGTCTCTGAGACAGATAAGGAGAGAAGTGACCTGACCCTCACTTTAGCAGCACTCTCGGAGATGAGAAAAGCTAAAGGGGTTAGGAGAATTCATCTGACAGGTCCACCGGGAAATGTTACTGTGAGCACATTAGCTCTCTGCTCTTCTCACTACTACTGTCAAATGTCAGTATGCTAATAACCAGGAATCCGTGTAAATAACATTCTCCATGTTATAGCATGCCAAGCTAGGCTTCTGGTACTTATTGATGTATTTTAAGAGCGCGTCTGTCCTCCGCAGTATCCCCATGAGCGCGTGGCTTCTCCCAGAACATGCTAAGATAGATAGAATCTGATGAAACGCTGAAGTTTCAGCGAGTGCTTCAAATCTCTGTGGAGAGCGGGCTAATGCTAAATGTATGATCCATGATTTGAACCTCATTTTTAAACCCTGTGAGCGTTAAGTGTGTAATTTTTGAAACTAGAAGATACAGTTCCTCTGTGGATAGGGAGAATACATGTCACATTTTATTGCTTTACCTATATTTATATCCCACATTATTGTATTCCCCCATAGACCCAGTTATTCCTTGATGTAACAGGGGCACTTGTGTGTTGATGTGAAATCTTTATAGTCTTGAGAAAAACTTTTTAAATAATCTGACGACAGTGAAAGCAATTAATCCAACGCTAATTAGTAAAGTAACATTTTTGAATAACAGTAAAGCTTAGACCCACCAATGTTAAGCCCCTTTTTAACACAGCAAAAATATGAAAGGATGCAGACATGTTAAGGAAGTTCTGTGGCTCACGCTGTCCATAAGATGGCAATGTCTGAATTAAAGCTGCAAGCAGCGTTATGAGGGCCCTCGCACCCCGGCACGTCGGGCCACGCCCAACAACTACAACCAGCACGTCCGATCTGATGTCACATTGATGGAATTCATGCCTAGAACCACCAGCTAACGATTCATCTCATTCAATCATTATTATAGTCGTCCCACTAGGTGGCGCTCTAACCATTACTGACAAATGGGATAACAAACATTTCTGACCTTGAGTCTCATCACGCCTGCGAACTTTGGGAGAGATTGACATTGTGTTTTTGAGTGACAGCAGAATACTGCTTTTTGGCGAGGGATTGAAACTCCACGTGCCGCCATGGCCACCCCGCTTCCCTGAACGTAAAAGCTTCGCAATTTAACATCACAAAGGTCTTTAGATTCCACACACAGGAGATCGGGTTAATCTGATGAAATCCCTTGGAGGAGTTCGTCAAAGTATGAGGCCTGAAAAGAGGTGAAAAAGTGGCTAAAATTACACATTAATTTTAAAATGGCTGACTTCTTGTTGGATTTGGGATATTGCTCCAAGAGACTTTTTTGTACATCTTGATATCCTCCATAAGTTTACCAGGTTTCAGACTTATAAATAAAACACAGAGCAGGGGCTGATGTTTTGAAATTTTGTAGGGGGCGCTGTGGAGCCATTTTGCACTATTCAAGGAAAATGATCACATAACAACAAAGCCCTCATCACATTGGAGGTTTGGGCCAAATTCCAAGACTTTTTAAAATTTCCAAGCCCCTCAAAAGCCACTTCGTCTTTCATGGTGAACTGCGTTGCCACCAGGGTGCGCTGTTCAGTTTAAAGTCACAATTTTCGCACAGAAGCATCATGAAGGACTGATGGTGATACTCACCGCTTTTGAGGTGGCCACGATGAACCTGTGAAAATCAGTACAACAAAATGAAAGACATGACATTTCCTGGTGCCACTAGGTGGCGCTCCACGTATTCCTGACAATGGGCATATCAATCTGTTCAGGGCGGGTCTGACATCATCCCTGTAAAATCTGGTACTGATCACATTGGATTTCATTGAGTTACACTAATTTGTTTCTTCATGGCGAGACCTCAATGTTCGCCATGCTGCTGGGGTCACACCCTTCAGCGAAAACTCACAGTTTTCTGTAACCCAAGACCAACTCCTTAAGGCTTTCCTGGAGAAATTTGAGGCTGCAGATGTCACCCATTACAATACTGTACCCCAAAGTGTAAAACATGACATTTCCTGTTCCCACTAGGTGGCGCTGTACCTGATGTCAAATATGGCAGTTGAAATATGTTCAGGGGTGGAGCCTTATCATATGTGTCCACTTTGGTCAAGGTCGGACAATGTATGACAGAACGAGAGGCAATAAGATTTTCATGGCGAGTCATCGAAATCGCCGTGGCGCCACGGCCTCACCGTATCCCGAAAACTCAAAAGCTCCGCAATTTAACATGGCCCAGGTGTGTAGTTGACACTGACCAAATATGAAGCTTGTATGATGAAATTCCAATGAGGAGTTCGCAAAAGTTCAAGGCATGGAAATGGCAAAATTAGAGCCAAAATGTCACCTTCACTTCCAAATGGCGGACTTCCTGTTGGGTTTGCGTCAATGGTCCCACTGACTTTTTGTTCGTCTTGGCATGATACACATGTGTGCCAAATTTCATACATGTAGCTAAAACGATGTGTTCGTAGGGCTGCATTTAACAAGGCATAGGTGGCGCTACAGAGCCATTTCCCAGTGCTCATATGTAAAACCATTAAAATACAAAATTTTTCACCAGACCTGGCATGTGCAAAATTTCATGAGTTTTGAGCATGTTAAAGCCCTCAAAAAGGCAATTCATTTCGGTAAAAATAATAATAATAATAATAATAATAATAATAATAATAATAATAATAATAATAATAATAAACAGAGCAGATACAATAGGGCCTTCGCACTCTCAGTGCTCGGGCCCTAATGAAGTCATAAGGAACATTACAGTGAGAGTGACTCATGTCTGAATGATAGGATGTCATGACTTTGACAGATTTATAAACCCAGAGGAGAGCACTTGATCATCACAGTATAACAGCAAGTCATTTAAACTTACGGCATATCAATCTGTGCAGTTAAGAAACACAAGTGATTCGGAACCAGTTTCACCTGCTTTGGCACAAATGAAAGTGACTACAGGCGCAAAGGAGAAACAACAACAACCCCAGAAGGGAATTTTTGGGGTGCTCCTAGCAAAAGAAGGGGGCAACTGCAACAGTCCAGCTCTTTTAGAATTGCACAACTATTTGTGTAAGAAGGTTTGCTGTGTCTCCCAGCACAGTCTCAAGAGAGTTGAAGAGGAGCCAGGAGATTGGACTTTACATGAGGAGACCTGGAGAGAGCTGCAGAAGGGTGTAAATCCAGCACCTGAACTGCTATCTGCTCCTTTGTGCGAAGAGCAACAGGAGGAGCGCTGCCAGAGCGGCTGCTCGTGTGCGTGTTTCTGACCAAACTATCAGACTTCATGACGGTGGCACAAAGGCCAACGCCGCTCTGTGGGACCTGTGCTCACAGACCAGTGCCGTGCAGATCGCCAGACATTTGCCAGAGAACACTAGAACTGGGAGTTTTGCCACTGGCACTACAGTCTCTTCACAGATGAGAGCAGGTTCACGCTGAGTACATGTGACAGGCAAGAAAGAGTCTGGAGATGCTGCGGTGCACCTTATGCTGCCTGCAACATCATTCGGCATAACCAATTTGGCAGCGAGTCAGTGATAGAATGGGGAGGCATATCCTTGGAGAGTCACACAGACCTCCATGTATAAGCCAACAGGAACATGAACCCTGTAAAGTATTGTGCTGGAAGTCCTCAAACCTATTGCAAAAACCTATGCTGGTACAGTGGGCACTGGATTCTTCCTGGTGCAGGAAAATGCTTGGCCTGATGCGGCCAAAGTGTCTAGGCAACTTCTGGATGATGAAGGCACTGGTGCCACTTACTGGCACTCATGTTCCCTGGACCTGAATCCAATTAAAAACCTCTGGAACATTTTGTTTCAGTGCATCTCATTCTGCCAAACAGTGTCACGGACTCTCCAGTGGCTCACTGATGCCCTGATCAAAATCTAGGGGAGATCCCCAAGGACAACATCAACCACCTCATCAGGAGAATACCCATAAGTTATTTTGAATGCATAAAACCAGTAGGCAGTAAAGGGTTTCAGCTTGAATATTTTGTTCATTAAGATCCGATGTATGATTTAACGATTTTTTATTTTTGAGTAAAGATTATTTTAACTGAAAATATCCAAAATACTTTAGTCAAAAAATGTATAAAGGCATTTATTCATTCAATAGCAATACAGAACCCAACAAAAATATGAAATTAAAATAAAAATCCATTTGCAAAAAACCTAATCTTTCCAAATAACTTTATCTCCAGTGTTTCTACTATGTGCGTGCTGGTTAGTGTGTGTACCCGGCTCCCCTTGTCCTAGCTCACTTCGTTCTCTAATTACACACCTGCTTCAAGTCACTGAAACACTCCCATCCTGAGATAAATTGTCTGGACAACTGTGTAAAAGGCTGCCTGAAAATTGTACGTTGCATTAGAGGTCTTCAAAACAGGGCCTCCTTTCACCAGAGATGCAACATGACAGCTGATTTTCAACACAGGAAACTTTTCCACTTATCCACTGTTATTTTTGACCCTCAAACATAACATAAATGGAAAGTTTACTTCATCACCTCAAGTTTATAGATATTACCAGTTGATACTATATACTGTAAATCATGCCAGTGCAGTGCTTATCACTGTCCACTCACAGCAACAAGATCCCAGGTTTGAGCCTGTTTAGCGGTTTTTACATGTTCCCTTTGCAAGTTTAATCCCCACAGTCCAGGTACATGCTTTTTATGTTAATAGATGATATTGGCAGTAGATGTGGATGTGAGAGCATGTCATCTCAGCTGGGAAACTTCACCCTATGTCACCTGGTGTAGGCTTCAGCTCCTACTAAGCTGGATAAATGATTAAGAATATCAATGCTCAGATACCACTCAATTTAGTACATTTCAATTTCTTTGCTGTAGCTGCAATCTGGCACTATAAGAATGTCTATTATGTTGTTATTCTGTGGAAGATTTTGGAAGATATAAAAATTAACTATTAATGGATTCTGTTTCCAGAGGCTAGATATTAACACAAGACAAGTAACACTAACATTACCAGTTAATGCATCCCTCCAACAGGCCTTTATTGTAGCACTTCCCTGCTGAAGGCAAAACTGTCACTGGAAAACAGCAGTTTTTCCACTGGCATGCACATTTAGAGTGTTACTGAAAATACCAAATCTGTGCCGATAAACTAAAAGTACTTGTTGTGCTCACTGTGCTGCACAAGCACCATCACTTATTATAATTGAACTATTTATGCTTCAAAATTGAAACATGTTAATATGATGTAATATACTGCTTAATCTGTGGTAATATTATAATTTAGTATCATGTATATATGCGGTTGTGTCTTTATCACTGATAGTTTACACTTTGTCCTGTCATCAAGCTTTATTTATCAGTCATTTTCTAATTTAGGTTTGAAGTAAAAAAACGAAACAAAACACCAAAAATTAACATTGTCTGAGTGAATTGTTTATTGTTAAAAGGCAAAAAAACAATCCTTATTTGTGTGTGTATTGCTTTTGCACAGTATTATATTAGGCATATGTACCCACTGCTACATAAACTGCGTGTATGGATTTTTCCAAAAGGCAGAGATACATATCACAAGCAAATGCATACACAGGCACATACACGCTGACAGAATTCAGGCCTGCTAGTTGACTGGGGAAGCATTTTGGTTTTTCATTGTGTCTGGCACAGATTGGTTGATCCATCTGCTGTAATCACTGAGTCTGACAGTATGATTCAAGTGTCCAGTGAAAAGTGACAAAAGAGAAAAACATAGCTGTGGCCCATATGCTTAAGGACAAGAGAACCCATTAAGAGCTGAGAATCGCTAACAACCTCACTTCAAAGAGATGGACAATGACGCTTGGAGCTCTTTTGTCACTTTTGCCACCGTGCCCGCCTCGTTCAGTTTTTCAGCGTCATCAGTGGGCCATTAATAAAGCCCCAGAGAACAATACAGGGTGAGATTGTTGCTGAATTCAGATTTTTAACACAACTCAGTCTGTATTCATCAAGGAAAACTATTGTAATTATTACATTGTCAGTAACAAAGAATTACTTGACACAGGGAGAGGTCTTGTTCCTCCCCAACCTTGTTACATGAAAACTAGAGAGAGCTCTGATTATGCTGATTATTAACAGAAATTAAAGTTATTACTGTGATGTGAAAACCTTTCTAGCCCTCACAACAGTTACAACAGTGTGTACCTTCAATGGGAGCGCCACAGATAGAACAGGTTCATTCTCTGTGGTAATTAGAGCTATTCAGAAATGTACCCTAGTCTTTAAGGAGAATGTTTCTTAATTGCTACCTTTGTTGCAACATTGCTGCTGTTTGAAAGGATAATAACAGCCGGTCAAAGTAATTGTTGCTTTATGAATTCATTTGTTGAGTTGTACTGGAACGTTCCCCCTAGAAACTGCTCATTGTTCTGCACTCAAAGCTGTTGCATTGTTGCACAGATGCTGCCAAATTATGTTACATGACAAAAAATATGCTAATCTTCTCCAGAAAGAAATTCTGATCATTTCAAGTGAAGGAGTAATTTGCATGAAGTCTATGGATTTTGGGTTTCAGAAGAAATAGCAGCACAATGCAATTTGTTCACTACCAAGTATACCTTTAAGCTTTTCTTGTGAAACGCTAGTAGCGACCCGCATCTTGCCTTGTGAAATTGATATTGCTGGTCAATGACAGTGATTACCATGCCTGTGGTTCTCCCTCCCACGCCGTTCCTGTCAGAGCCTCAGAGATAATGAGATGGCACACATTATCTGGCCTTGCTGGAATCATGTTTTACTAACCTTACAGAAGCAAAGCCAACCAAGTTAAATCAATCGTCTGGCACCATCAGAAAAATATTATAAACCAGCTATGCTGTTGTAAGCCGTGCTGTATCACTACAAATACATCATCATATAAAGACTAAGTGACAGCAGAGGAAAAAAAAATATTTTAATCATTGGAAAATGGATTGCTACAGATTTGGAAATTATACAAGGGCCACACAGTTTTTTTTCTATTAACGCCGACAAATCACTAATATTTACTGAGTGTCAAATAAATGTGTGGAAGATGTTCTCAACTTTCTATGAGTCCATTAAAAAGAGATATTTGCCTTTCCAGCTACATTCGTCAAGATTCAGTTCTTAGGTGGACCCAAATACAGAAGATGTGAGTAAAACAAAAGACAAGCTTTCATTAAAACTGACAATAAAAGTCTAATAAAGGAATGGATCCAAAGGGTTCAAAAGCTCACCTCACAGGGAACTTGCAATATAGAAAACAGGTGACCGGATAAATAGAAAGACTGGACCAATTATACAGAGAAGGCTGACTGAGAATGAGGAACAGAAGGTGAACTAGACACAGGTGAAAATAATCAAAACCATTTTTTGACACATTAAGGAAAGATCCATTATTTAAGAAATCCGAAAAGTCCTCTGAACATGAAGACAGAGACAGGGGAATACCAAAAGGACAAAAAGCATAAGGATGGAAAAACAGAGGAGACTGAGGATGGGACAGGCAGACAGTGAAGCAATAAGGGAACTAAACACATAAAAATAACAAACTCGGAATAGAAACTGAAGCTAAATAAAGACCAAAGATCCCAAAGATTGAAACGAACAAAAGAGACCAAAACTAGGACTTGATACAAAACACTCCAGTAATACTCAGAATACTAGAAAAATGATGATGAAATCAAAAAAAAAGGGAATTTAAAGCCTAACAATAATCAAAAACTTACCAGCAGGGCAGTGAAACCACAGAGAACACTTAATAAAGGACAAGAATCCCAAACCTCCAAAGTAACTCAAACGCTGTGGCCAAAACCAGGGACAATAACAAGAAAATAGTTGTATGATATGTACAGACAAAAGAAAACATGTTCCTGTTGTGAAACAAACCTAATTGAGTCAGCCTTGATTACACTGAGCTTAACTATCATATGAAAATGCATATTATAAGCCCATACAATCATTATTTACACTGAGAAAAACAGTTAATGGGAAATCCTGTGACCTAGCTAAAGATGCTGCATATATACAGTATATTTATATATCTATATATCTATTATAACTGCAGAGTTAAACTGCTGAGTTTTTGTTTCCCCCTAAAATGTACATAGATTTAGAAGTGTGAGCCTTTACACCAATCGCATGCCTAATCAACATCCACTGAGAGAGTTCGGGCTCATTAAACAGGCTCTTTGTGCTGGCATTAATAATGCAGGGGCAATGCAAGAGCCATGATGTGCTCAAAGACCTGCCATCTCGTTAATGCACCATTAATCATACAGGTTAAGACAACAGCCTTGGGGGCAGTTGACCCCCCTTTCTTTAGGGGATGGGGTCAGAAAACCGGTCACTTGTTCTTCTTGTCCTAGGCACTTGTCGAATCCACCTGGAGCTTTAAAACGCCGTCAAGTATGAAGATTATGATTCTGTTTTATATTTTTTTCTCTAAACTCTCAACAATTTCTGTCCATTTTTACCTTTTAACAACCAAGTGGGAGGAGGAAGCAGGGGGTCTCTTGCATGCAAGCAGAGAAAGGTGTTTTTGAAAGTAGCTCTGGGTCTGAAAGTTAATTCTTTTTAAATATGTATAGCTTTGTAATCCTTATTATAGCATGTGATTTCGATTTTGATCTTACTCCCACATGAAAATAAGGATTCCAGTAGAAGCCAAATCCTTTCTGTATCCTGTAAACAGCAAACATTTTCTACAAATCTACCAAAATTATTCAACACTAAAAAGAGCTTTACAGCTGCTCCCCCTGACTTCAAGCTGCAAGGTTAATGAAAGAAAAAAAGAGGTAGAAGTAAGTGAACTAAAATCCTTTTAACTGCAGATCTTTTTTTTTCCGAACCCACACATGAATTGCCATACTTGATGTGAATTTCCCTCAACTGGGGTTAGGCTGCTATTTTAAAGGCTTTCAGAATCACTCCCTTCCCCTTTCCTCTCACCTGCTTCTTCAGCTGAAATCGATGTTCCAGCCTTTTCATCCTCTCTGCAGATTGCCTCAACCAGGGCAGAGTCTATCAGGCATCACTAGACTGACATTTCCCTGTAGCTGCTGCACCTATGGGAGACTCCATAACTGACTCAGTCCCCCAAGGGATGGATAATCCCAGGCTAAAACCCCAAGATTGTGTGATTAATGATATGTCGAGTGGTTGTGACCCTTGTTCTCCTGCTGTGATGCCTCATGTTGAGCCCAGGGAGCTTTGGAGAGTTGACAAGGGAGACCTGTACAATTATGCACTGGCACAGCAAAGCAGCCCCCTGGCAAACATAGAGCTTGACAGGACTTTTATTAGCAATGAAACTTATACAGTACCGTATATTAAGAGACAAAGCCAGAGTGTAGCCAAACTCATTTCCACACTGCGTGACTGGTTTTCAGCATTTACAAATGGGGCTAACTTATTCAAAATGTGAACTCATGTGTGTTAAAATTCTCTGCTGAATTACACACATGCTTTTCTGTACATTGTGGCCTACATTTAAAAGACTCCTACGAGTTGTGCTTTGCTCCTCATCAAAAGCATATTATTAAATTATAATAGTAATGGCTTTATTGCAACTCAAAGTGCTTAATAATAATAAAGACAAGAGGGCATCAGTAAATAAAGTGTGTGAGAACAAAATAAAAATGAGATAAACTACCAAATAATAATAATAAAAAGCCATAAAACTAAAAAAATAAGTCTGATATCAAAGAATTTTTAAAAAATGCATATAACTTAAGCCTTAAAAAATGTGTTTTGATGTTTTATTTAAATTGATCTGTTGAACTGGATACTAATCCCTTTTGCCTATAACAGAGATGAGGACCAATAATAGAGCATATGCTCGTATGCCAGTATGTTTTAGTTCTATACTGGGGAAGCTCTAAGAGACTAATTTTAGCGGATCTTTGTGATGTAAAATGAGCGTACTATATCAGCCAATCAGACAGATAGTCAGGACCCCGAGCAAAATCTTTCCTTCTCTCAATTTAGCTTTCATGGGAAGATGTGTTGCTGCATTTTGGATCCTCTGAAGTTTTTTAATGATTTCTTTGGGAGGCGTTGGTGCAGTTATAAAGTCTGCTAATATTAAAAGTATGAATAAGCCTTTCTGTGTTGTCCTCAGAAAATAATTATTACACGTGGGCAAAATTTCTAATTGTAAAATGCAGTTCTAGTTATATTTCTAACCTGAGAGTAAAAGCTTACATTATACCCCAGAGGTCCAACAAATACACTGAATATATTTCCTAATTCTAAAACATTTACCAGGAGCTTTGGCTGTCTTGTGTTTAATTACCTTCTGCAACTGGAGGGCTAGGTTTTGCTGTTGCCTTAGGTGTACTATCATCAGTACATCAACTGCATATTTGAGTTACTAACCCCTGAAATCAGGAAAAAAATAAAGTATATTGCTCTAACAGCTTGCCTGGGCAAAGATGTGCATCATCACCCTGTGATCAATATCCTGTCAGGTAAACCTATCTTTACCTTTCATGAGCTATGGACTTGTTGTGGTGTTGTTTTATTGCACCTGTTCACAACAACAATTATCTCAAGGCATTTATATTTAAGGGGACAACTGCAAAGCGACAACGGTATTAGAGAAAGAATCTGATGATCTTTAAGAGCGAGGTTCTTAAGAGGCTGAGTCAAGGCGGGAAGGTAGAATTCCTATTAACAGGAAGACACCTCTGGCAGAACCACGCTCAGGGAGGACCAGCCTGTTGAAGTTGAGGAGAATGAGAAGAT
This sequence comes from Oreochromis aureus, assembly GCF_013358895.1. Lineage (NCBI taxonomy): Eukaryota > Metazoa > Chordata > Actinopteri > Cichliformes > Cichlidae > Oreochromis > Oreochromis aureus. Next base: position 12,239,255 of record NC_052961.1, on the reverse strand, counting down.
AGAAAAGAAGCATGGAGAGAGAAAACGAACAGACAAAGCAAACCAGCAACTACAGGAGACAAGTAAACACTTAATGACATGCATTAATATCCCCTGGGAGCTTCAGCCTCTGGTTCAGGGTCACCTCATTTAGCTCGAACTATAAGCTTAATCAAAAATGAAGCCATCGGCTTTAGTTTTTGAAGCTACCTTTGTATGCTGAGATCGCAAAGACATGCAGATTAGGTGAGCTGGAAAGTCAAAGCTGCCTGTAGGTTTGAATCTCACTCTGTTTGCGTCCAAGTGCCCACTGAACTCCATACCTACTGCATGCTAGAATGCACCTTAGTATAGAACCAAAAGTGATTGCAATGACTGCTTTACATTTAGATGCAATAAGGTTTGCATTTGTTAGAAATCGTGCCATTCTGCAGAACGCGTGATGACAACAACAACCTGGTGAAAAAGCTACATGGGATTTTATGTGTTAAGTTGTTTTACTTTCAAGGTTTTACTTTCAAATGTAATAGGAGCAAGAGCTACGGTTCCAGTGGGGCTGCCCGGTGACCAATAGATAAAACTCTGAGTGTACCGAGCAGAATCCAGCTGTCACCGTGTGCAAGTGTGAGAGTGTGCTGCAGCATAGCTCAAAAAAAGCATACATACTCATCTAACCTGCAAACTGAGAAAATAGAGGTGCAGGTGCAGTAAAATGTGATACTGAAATCTTTTTTTCATTATAAAAACATGCTGTGGGTGCTGATAGACTTCAAGTCCAAATGTGTAGCACATCAGACTGAAAGTGAAGTAAAGTTAGATTTGTGCTCAGCTTTTAAGACTGTGATTAGGTTTCTGGAGTACCTACTTGTTTATTAAACTTTATAAAGCAATACATACATAACTCAGTACAATACTTAATTTGATATTTTAGCCAAGCCACCCTTTCCTCAGTCTCGACTTAGGGTACGTGATTACTATGAATACAAATAATCTTCATAATCCAACAGGGATAAAAACATAATTGTTATTGTCTCCTTCATATTTAATTAGAGGAACACTTTAACTGTTCCTTGGTGAGATACTCAGAAAAAGAGCTTTTAAAAAGACCTAATGAAAAAAAAGGGCCAAGATTTGGTAAATGTTTGAGAGCAAAGTCAGAAAAAGTGCTTCTTAAATCCTGCATCAATTTGAATACTCGTCTCTTCCAATGTGAAAAAATGAAAGTACTTGTTTCAAGTGTCATCATTCCACTCTCGAACAGCTTATCTCCTGAATAAGTCGACTGCAACATTAGACCAATAAGCAGCTGTGCAATGAATCTATTTAAAACCACCTGAGATTAGCCCTTAGGCAGCACCTGATGGGCTTAGTGATCAGCTTTTGTTTCCTCATCAAGAGCCAAAAGATCAGTGCATCACAAGAAGACAAATAGTGCTCCTGTGCTAATCGTCACTGCTGTTTCACATCCAGTATTCAGCTGTCCTATATTCCACAGAGATACTCAGACAAATCTTTTGCATGATTACTTTATGGATCAAAGTCTATCTCAAAGGTTTCTTCAGAGAAAATCCCAATTGCGCAATCAGACACCTATTTCCGCCGAGGAGCCTAAAGTTAATGACCCTGTTTCTCATCTGGGCACCTCCCTGTTTTCCTCTGGCGTTGAGGGTGAATGCTTAATCTTCAGTGGAAGCTGTCAGAATATGATGAATGCCAGCACTAGACCAGCTCTCAAAACTTGCATTAATTTTTAACCACAATTACTGGAACAAAAAAATTTAAATCAGCTATGTAAGATCACTGCAGAGGTGCACACGAGGCCTGGAAACTTGCACAGGTTTTTGTTGAAACTGTGTTTTGGCGCTTTTGAGCACAGCAGGGTGATTTTTTGGGGACTGTTAACGATAGATACAACAGTCTGTTGTATCTATCGCAAAAAATATTTTGCTTTGATCTCCAAGCAGAGATGGCAGTGATGTGGGGTTGCTCTCCTGCCCAACTCTGGTTCGGAATCAGTGATCAACTACTTTGTTTAAAAAAATTAACAAGACACATGAAAAGAACAATTATGAGGTCCCACGCTTCACTTAAAGCACGGTCTTAAACAAAGTGAGCTTGGTTTGTACTAAGCTTTGCTACAAAGAGCGGTTCATATTCTTCCACCATCTACTGATAGTTCAGTGAAAGAGACTGAAGGGAGGGATAAAGATGAGTAAAGACAGAACAGGGAAGGGTGAATTATTAATTACTTGTATTCAATTGTAAAACCCCAGGATGCACAGGGGATGCCTGTAAATATGGATGCTGCATAGAGAGAGAGGGGTTGGGGGGGGATGAAGAATCACAGCATTTCAAAATTTAAGTCTGTCAAATTTTCAGGTGGCTTCTTTTATCCTTGGGAAAATGATGTTTGTGAGACAAAGACCTTGAAGTTCAGACATGTGGATTTAACCGTGTCGAGACTATACAGGAAGAACCCTGGAATCAAATATGTTTCCTGCTGAAAGCTACAGAGGAGGCACAAGGCCGTGCCTAGGATGCTGTAGTGGTACTGTGTATTGACATGGAAGACATACTTACTATTCTATTGCAGTCAGTGGGGGAGTACAGTGAGTCATCTCATTTCAGGCTTTGTTATGGAAAATGAATCTGACAAACTAGAGCAGGCACATAAAGAACATCTTGGAATGTTTGTTAGTGACTTTCTTGTACTTTTAATTTAAAAAAAAAGTGAATTCCTGTGATCTGCACACTTAGCTAGTGGCCTAAAACCAAACTTTTTGGAAGATATCAAACATGTTGAAGCTTTATATCTCTACCTTAGGCAAGCTAAAACAAAACAAAGTAAGATGTTAAAATATGCACAGTAATAACAACAAATAATTATTTGCATTGCTGTTGCTTGGTTTCGCCAAAAAAAAGGACTTAAATATTTAATTTACTATTATAATCTTAAAATATGAGCAAATGTTTACATTTCAAAATGACCATTTAATAATTAATGGCAAACACCTGCCCTGTGGGCAATTTTTGCCAGGTCATGTTTTAAAACAGAGATTTATGTTGATCATATTATTATTTTACATACATTAATTATATATTATATTTGAATTATATCATCACTATTTATTATATATTTACTATACAGTGATATGAAAAATTCCTCTTCACCCCTGTGGTCGGTCTATTCTTCAAGCTTGGGTCTTCTGCCAGAGGCCTGGGAGCTTGAGGGTCCTGCGCAGTATCTTTGCTGTTCCAAAGACTGCGCTCTTCTGGACAGAGATCTCGGATGTTGTTGCTGGGATCTGCTGGAGCCACTCACCTTGCTTGGGAGACACTGCACCTGGCGCTCCGATTATCTCTGGGACCACTTCACCCTCCACATTTTCTTGTATTCCTTCTTCTTGATGTTGCTGTCATTCCGAATCTCTTGTCTATCACTACAGCCATCTTCATCTGCTTGTCCACCACTACCATGTCCGGTTGGTTAGCCATGACCAGTTTGTCCGTCTGTATCTGGAAGTCCTACAGGATCTTAGCATGATCATTTTGGACCAGCCTAGGGGGCGTCTCCCATTTTGACCTCGGGACTTCCAGGCCATATTCAGCACAGATGTTCCTGCATACTATGCCGGGCCACTTGGTTATGGCGTTCCCTGTATGTCCTACCTGGTAGCATCTTGCACCTTGCTGTTATGTGCTGGGGCATCTTTACACAGCTTGCACCTGGGGTCTTGCCTGGTTTGGTAGATCACAGCTTCTATGGATCTTGTGCTCAGAGCTTGTTCCTCTTTCTGTGTTCCTGTGCTGCTATGATTAGATTATGATATGTGTGTGTGTGTGTGTTTCTTTGTCTTCTTAGCATTGCACTAAAAAGTGTGTAGCAAAGTTTGGGGGTTTTTTTTACAAAGAAAAATGTACATATACTTGTAAAGTACTCATCGTGTCAGGTAAAAGCTCTGTTATTTAGTTTCAGTAAAATTTAATCAAAATTGTTATATTAAGATATTTGTTGTCATACATCTTAAGTCATTTTAGTGCTATGTTCAGCAGTCTCACTGCAAAACTGCAAGGCTTAATTTACTCTAAGTGTGGATTTAATGTTCGATTTGTTGCTGGGTAAACCATTTGCTGCGTTTCATTGCCCTTCTCTTTTACCATATTTCATATCTTTGTCCACTCTATTAGCATAAAAAAGGCAAAAATAGCAAAACAAAAAGACACACACTGCCTATTAATTAATACTGGTATTCAGCACTTGGAACTTGTGTGATTGATGGACAGCTGGACAGGCCATCATCATCTCATTTCGAGATTAACACATCCAATCTTTGTACCTCACTACTAATTCTTAGCTTACTGTAAGAAGTCCTCCCCCCCAAAAAAAGTCAGAGCCACTACTTTTCAGTCCTCAAACAGCCCCAGTAGGAGAACAGGTCAGAGGCTTCTAAAGGCAGCAGGATCACAGCGGACAGGCCCTGTAGCAAAGCTTGGGGCAACTGTCACAAAGCCATGTGTTAGACCAGCTCTAAGAGATATATGTATGCATTATGACTGACTTCAGCTCTCCTTGAATTTAAAAGCAGCTGTAAGGTCAAATTTTAGGTTTTGAGTTCACAGCTAAGGCAAGTCAAGGCAAATCTCCAGTCCTATTTTCATGAAAATTGGGAATCTCTCTACAGTAACTGCAAATAAAATGTAATGCACTGATTTTGAAATAATGTATCTAATTTAAATAGTACAAGAACAAGAGATTAATGTTTAAACTGAGACATATATATGGTGAGTTTGACTGCTGTTATCTAGGGATGCAAAAGCAACAACCCCTTTACACCAAGCCAGGGAATACTGCTTTCAAACAAATCACTTAAGATTTAAAAAAAGGGAAAAGGAAATTGTCATGGGTATACCAGATTAAGCAATTACAGAATGTTAAACTTTCTCTTAGTCCTTTGTTAGTTTGTTTCTGTCTCTGTTGGGTGATACACAAATATCTTGATGCATTCTCAATCATCCAGGAAAGTAAATCTCCAAAAGTTGAATCTGTTCATCTGGACGTAGCGTGGAAAAGAGGGCTTTGCTATCCTACCCTGGAACACCACCAAGCCATTGGTTCAGATATGTGGATGACACCTGGGTGAAAATCAAATCTCAGGACGTACTACACTTCACAGATCACATTAACTCGGTGGACCGACACATCAAATTCACCAGGGAGGATATGAAAAGTGGCAGGTTAGCCTTCTTAGACTGTGAGATTTCCATCAGTAATGGGGGACATCTAAAAGCTGACGTGTACCGTAAACCTACACATACGGATCAGTATCTAAGGTTTGACTCTCATCATCCACTGGAGCACAAACTGGGTGTCATCAGGACGCTACAACACAGAGCGAACACCATCCCCACAGACACAGCGGCCAGGGAGGCAGAAGAACAGCACATCAAGAAGGCCCTGAGTAAATGTGGTTATCCCAGCTGGACTTTTGTCAAAGCTGGAAAGACACCCAAAGAAAGCTCCAGCCGATCCAGGAGAGAAGGACAACCGCTGCCCAGGCGAAAACCTGTAGTGATCCCATATGTGTCAGGAGTATCGGAGCAGTTGAGACGCATTTTTGAAACACCGGGTCTCTGTGGCTTTTAAACCCCAAAATACGCTGCGCCAAAAAACTGGTCCACCCCAAGGATCGGGTCCCCGACACAAACAGAGTAACATAGTGTACGCTGTTAGTGCCAGGAGGATTGCCAGGATTTATACATCGGGAAACCAAACAACCTCTGGCGAAGCGGATGGCACAACACAGAAGAGCTGCCTCGTCAGGCCAGGACTCTGCAGTTTATTTACACCTACAGGCCAGTGGACACTCTTTTCAAGGATGAGGATGTACACATCCTGGACAGGGAAGAACGCTGGTTTGAGCGCCGGAGTCAAGGAGGCCATTTACGTGAAAAGGAAAGACCATCTCTGAATCGAGGAGGGGCCTAAGGGTACATCTTTCGCCATCTTACAATGCTGTGATTGCAGCCATTCCCCAACACACTGTGAATGGTACTCATGGCCATTGATCAGTGTTCTTTGATCAGTGGGTTTTGGTCAGTGATTGTTGATCAATGGTCATGGGAATTTGCATAATTATGATTAAGGAACTGACCTCACAGCCCTTTGTTCCTTCAGTGGGCTGGTTTCAGTCATTATGCAAATGTCCTGTTTATAAGGTTTGGGAAACCTGCAGTCAGCTGAGACTGAAGAAGTCACTTGGATGAGTGACGAAACGTTTCTCCCACAAAACGCTACGTCCAGATGAACAGATTCAACTTTTGGTGATACACAAATACTTTCTTCAAGCTACTGAAATATTCATTTGCCTGTATTTGAGCTTGGCTATACCTAGTTATTGGTTTGCAAGACACCATCCGTTAAATATCACAGAAAACTGCTTGGAACAGGGGAAAAAGTGTCAGATTTTAATAAATTGCTCTGGCAACCCAATTACCAATGATGCAAAGCTTACAACCTAATACCCTTTGATTCGCTGTTTGTGTTCCTGTATTCTATCCTCAGTCCCGCTCCTCTTGGCAGTATCATAACACGCTCTTTCAGCCACACTCCAGCTGCCCAGCATGCACATTTGACAAGGAGAAGGGTAAAAAAAATCACTTTTATAAAATCTTTAGTCTGGGGATTAAATCTGTGTCATCAGACCAAAGGCTGACGGGATACCCTTTGAAGCTGGATAGATCCCTCTAAGAAGAGATGAATGGCAAAATAGAAGAGATTTCAGTGTTGGCAAATAGCATTAAACAAACTGGGCTTTGCTTCTTCTTCTTCTTCTTTTTTTTTTAGTAATAATGCCACTAAAAAGTGAAAATGACAGCGTGAGGAAGAGAGTGTACCTAAGAGGGTATATGATTTTTAATGATAGGGACCCTTCAGGAGTGCCAACAAGTATGTAGCCTGATGTGCCAAAAGTTCAACATCAAAGTTTGTCCAACACACAATGGAGTTAGTGTGCTGCAACTAATCATGCGCATTCTCTAAGAATCACGTCTGCAGAAGCCTGACTAAAGGAAATTATATTAGAAGAAATACGCAGTGATATAAACACAACTTCTTTTTTTCATTACAGCCGTGTTGCATGGATTGTATTCTTGTTCCAGCACTTACTGACTCTTCAAAGTTGAAGGTGGATGTGTGGGATAGTACGCATACAAAAGGCAGGGCCATGAATGCCAGAGTTTTTCTAGGAAATTTTCTCTCCAGCCCAAAATGGAACGGTCAAGGAGTTAAGGTAGAGTTAGGGTAGAGAAAGCGCTCATGGTAAAATGTAGGTGGGGCTGATGTTTTGTGAATGCTTTGTGCTGCTGTGATACACCAAATATCTGTCTGAAACCAATTTTGTCTCTAGCACAAATGGTAACCAAGTTAGTGAAAGAGTGCTTGGGTTGCTGTCTGTAGCTAAGGGAACATTTTTGCAATTTTTTTGAGGTTATTTACTGCTGAGATGTGATAGACAGAGCTGGTATAGCTGACATCTTTGTATTTAAATTATTAACCTTAGCATAAAGACAAGCACAGCTAACCTGGGTCTTTCCAAACATAACAAAAACAGCATAGAAGTCTCTCTAAAGCCCACGTTTTTATAATTTATTGAATGATTATAATAATAATAATGATGATGTAAATGCAAAACTGAAAATTGCTGTTTAACAAGGAGGTATTCAGGCCTTAAAGTGGGCGGGAATTATTCTGAATGGTTTTCTGGCATCCTCAGTTTATAAGCATTTAAATCCGATAGGCAGGTTAATGCATATTACTATGAATGAGTTCATATTTCATGATGGCATGGCCCACTTACACCTTCAACACATTACTTTGTTTTTGTTTGTTTTTTATAGAAAATAAAAGTAAACAAAAACAAACAAACAGGAAACAGTACATTCAAGGACAAAACTGCATAGGTCACAAAACACAGCAAGTATTTCAGATGAAACTATAAAACTTAAAAAGTCAATTACATCCATAAAAGCCAGTTGTTTGTGAAAAGGAAACGGTAAAACTTTAAACCACAGTACAAAGCCAGAAATTAAAATTCATGACAGTTCAGCCAAGGTTCCTCCACTGAGGGCAAATCAAACCAGAGCATCAATACGTTGTTCTGCACACTGGGGAAAATGTGTTATTACGGTTGTGCTACTGTGACCTGCTGACACTTATTCAAATCAGTCAGGGTGTAGTCTATTTGGCCTTGCCAGCATCCCACACACTGTGCAGTGACAGAGTTAGAGAGCTACATAGACTACAAGTGCCAGATATTACACTAAATCCCATTGAGCAAGAAAAATTATTAAAATCTCAGGTCATTTGGCTTAAGCACTGAAAGCACTTCTTAAAGCAAAGAAGTTGCATGAAGTATTAGGTTGCTATCATAAATATGAGGTATTTAAGTCTTAAAATGCAGTCTGCAAATGTTGGCATATATTCAGGGAGTGGAATAAATGTGTTTACTACATTTTAGTGTCTGCCATTGTTTGCTTCACATGGAATATGTTGCAGCACATAAGCCAATGTTCCATCCTGTCACATGCAGCCTGTGCCATTTTTAGAGCCAAACGTAAATGGTGTGGAAACCACACCCATCTGGCACAAAGCATAATTGTGCCAGTTAGGTTTGGAGCTCATCCTACATTTCCTCAAATATATCATATATCAGAAAGTGATGCAAGATTATTTCCACCACAGCAGCGCCAGTGAAAATGGGGTCCAGGTGTTCCACAGTGAAATCATGGCAGGGATGCAGAGCTGTTCCTTGTTGAATGGGTGAAGCGCTGTTTGCTTGCGTCTTTTTAAACCAGGAATTACAAGGACAACCTTGGTTTAAAGAATATAGCACAAATGACAAGGTTCTAACAGCTGAAGCAAAAAAGCAGTAAGCCAACAGCCTCCTGTCCTGATTCCCCCGTTGAACGCTGAAACCTCATTTTAACTGTGACTTTCAGCTGATGGATCATACATAACTTTTGGCTGTATAGAGTTTGGAGAGATCTTCAAATGCTTTTGTTTATCCTTTATCTTTTTCAACTATAATGTTGCCTTTGAGTCCCCCTGGAACAGTCAGCTCCCCTCTGCATCCCACGCCTGTATGTAAAGAAATGCACAGGAGAAGTGACTGGTGTTCTCATGATAAAAATTCCACTTTAACCATTCAAGCATGCCTCAACATTGAAACCCTTTTTGACAGGGTGGCAGCAAGCAGAGGGATGCAGTATTCATAGCTTCTGTCTTCGGGAGCGCAGATAAACCCAGGCTATACTTAGAAGCTCAATGTGTGATTTGAAATATGTGATTCCTCACAAATACGTCTTTGCCCTCCTATTGTTGCCACAGAAGGAGGTACATTTGGAGCATTTGCTTTTGGTGACAAAACTCTCTCGTCTGCACACTCTGAAATGTGCTCAGCTCTGTTAGCCAGCTATTACTTGACTATTAGGGTGCTGCTCTTGGGGAGAGATTTATTGGATTCAGACAGCGCTTAACATGGCAGCTGCCAGAGTCTTCCTTCATTTGATTACTATGTAGCAGACACAAGAAATGTTTCATTTTGTCATCAAGACAAAAAGAAATTGGCCGGTTAGCTTCGTTTTTAGCTCTTTCGCTGTCATCTAATTTCCACTTTGGGCAGGAGAAAGAAAGTAAATGTACTAACTACCAAAAAGTCTTAGACTGAGTCCTTACTGTGAACAATACATTTCAAATTTAGCTTTTTTTCTGTCTCTTATTCATCTCGCCCTGAATGAATAGTGCATTGATCTGCAGCAGAAGTGTCACAGCTTTCTTTATCTATAAGTTCAATCACTTGTGCTTATTCTCACTTGGCTAAAGATCTCAGCAAATCACTTTTGAAGTGGGATGCATTATAGCGCAGTGATTTTATAGATTGCTTTGCGAGTTGCTATTTGAGAGTGTCTGCACCCTTGTTTTGAGTAAATCGAGTTAAGCTGCAGTTAAATCTTCATACTGTCCAGTCCTTCTGTCTGTCTCGTTTAGCACATTAAGGACATTCTGATTCAAGCACTTACAAAACACCGCACTTAGCTCCTCAACAGGAAAGCTCAAAGGCTGCTTTTTGTCTGTTGATGTTGTAAACTGCAGTGTGTCATGAAAAATTAGTTCAAGCAAAATGGGACACACACAAAGCCTCAGCTGGCTCTTATACACGCATTTCTTATCTTTCCTTCTCTTGAAGAAAAATCTGTTTTGAATTAGATATAACTGAAACACAAGGACAAAGTCTTATCATTTCTATATGACTACAATCCTGCCAGCATTAATTGCTCGTGTGTGTGTTGAGCTTTGAAGAATTTGGTCATGAATAATTCAGATTTTACATACATGCAGCAGGGAGGAGACATGGCTTAAAATGACATGTACGAGAAATTGCATCTTGTAACCCATTTAAGTATAAAGGGTATTTAACTACTGCAGTACTACAACTGACAAACAGTTTAATTCCGGGATTCTCTTTAGGGATCATCTTGATTTTCAGAGACACCAAAGACGTTCTAGCTGAGAGACGGATATTACTCACACAGAGTACATGGCTTTTTTTTTCCAGACAGGACCAGAGGTTTTTTTGTGTGTGAGTGTCTACATGCAGTCTGCACTGATGTGTAAATGTATAAATAAAGAAATCACATTTGGGATCATTTTCATAACAAAGATGCCATATTGCCAGATCAGTGCAGTAGAAACAGGAAAGAAATAGACCTGCGAATCTTAAACCTCATTATTATCCAACTATGACCTCTTTAAAGAATTGTTGTGTCCCGTTCTGCATTTTTCCTGTTAGATGTTCTCCACAGATCTCCACATCTTCCCTTTTACCCCAGGACAGCAACACAGACTGTTTATTAATGGAATCTGCATATTGCATGGAGAAAGTGTTAATGAGTGAGCATGAATCGGTCCTAATATCTCCAGCTCTGTTGGAGTGAGCTAATGGACAGTACCCTGGAGAGGGGGAAGGAGGTAGTGGAGCAAAGGGGAATTAGCTTTGAGGTGGGTGTCTGATGTCTGTTATGAAGAGGGAATGAATGCAGATAGCCTACTATATAAAGTTACAATGCATGTAATGAAGCTTTGTGCTTGCTTCCCTCTGCTTTCTAGTTCTTTCAAGCACTTTCTATGGCCCTGCACTCTTGTACCCTTGTTTTTGTCTTCTTCCTTCAATGACTCATCTTCCAGGGAACATTTCACTCTGAATTAATGTGACACTTATTCAAATTATGATGCACCTGTAGAGATTTGTGTAACATTTTCCACAAAGGTTATTCTGTACTCTTACTAGGAAACTACTTATGCTCTATCTGTCCCATCATCTTGCACAGAGGTTTTCAAACTGTGAAGCAGAGTTAGGGGGGCGGGGAGTCAAGCGGGGGATACTGCGTGAGAAGAAAGACAATTAAGGTATTAAAACCCTTAATGCCCAGTGGCCACAATTTGAGTCAGTGTCGGCTCCTTCTCAGAGTCACACGTTTATAAAATCTAAACACATGGAAACGATACACGGATTTTTAGGTTCTGAAAAGAAAAGAACAGAATGACTTTATTTACTGTGTATAGCAGCTTTTAACAAGGGGATCCTGAGTATTTTTGTGCAAGAGTAAAATGGCACAAAGAAGTAAACTCAGCACAAGACAATACAATCAATTTTCTTTTTTTATGAAACTATTTTACAACAATATAAAGTCAACATGGAAGCAAGTCATTTCTAACATGCGCCTCTTATCAGAGATTGAGGTGTAAATAAACTAGTTTCATCATGAAAACCATAACTAATGAGATTTTGTTTTTAGAAGACCAGTCTTTACTCTCCTCTGCAATAAGCAGAGGCTGTTTTTCTGCCAGTGCCTTTATTGTCAAAAAACAATAGGTATTAGAGGCTGACGTCAATAATCATTAGGCTCATGTTTATTTTGTACAGCATTTCAGCAGAAACTAATGTAGAAAATGTCAGTGTCATAAAAGAGTGAGGGAGAGAGAGAGCTAAACCTTAGAAATTCTCTCCTCTAATGGACTCCTGTTGAAAAGACGATTAAAAACCTAAAAACAGCTTTTAAACGCTTCGTCGCAAGAAGCTATTGCAAAAATTCCTGCAATTTTTTCTTTTTTTTTGCCCGTGGTTATTTCTTTCTGCTAAAGGAAATATGTTTTGAAGGAAACATAAGGTGGAACAGATTATGTTTTGTAAAAGAGGAAAGCTTTCGAATATGTACCTAGGAAGTTGCAAACATTGTTTTGTACCAAACGTATGAGTCAAATAGTCCAGGCTAATATCCAACATTATTTGAAAATATAATTGCGCTTTGGTACTAGCAGCACTTCGGTAGGGATAGAATAAGATTGTGGTCTAGTTCAATATAGTAGATGTAACCTTAACAATAGTCCCTAAAAAAATGACAGATGTAACTCTAGAGCCGACTTGTAGACACGATTCTCAAAGTCTTTGGCAGGGCTCTAGACTAACTATTTGACATGGGCGCACGGCACGCCTAACTTAAAAATTTAGGCGCACCGGCACAAAAAGTTAGGCGACCGGCACAAAAAAAGTTAGGCGCACTCAAATTTTTTCAACCGCCGCTTAACACCGCAGTTTTACATGTGCACCTTCTTTGGGGAGGTCCATACAGACAATATTCATTTCTAAATTATTAACTAACAATGTTGTGCTTAAAGTGCTTTGTCAATATTGTAGAAAATGTTAAACTTAATCATCATCTTGGCCTCCTCTGACGACCTGTTTGCTGTTGCATGCTGCTGAAAGGCAGTGGGGAGAGGGACACTTGGGCAGTGCATTTATTGCAGCATGAAGTGTGTTTTCTGGATACACTGCTGCTTTTTCAGCATTCAAAGATTGATGGCACTGTGTCAGAGCACTGGCTATGAATTTCAGACGGATCAGGCCTTAACTTAACAAAAAGTTATCAATAGTTCTTTTCATCTTTTCTTATTACCCACAGCTACATCCACTTCTGTCAGGCCTAGGCTGCTCACTAGGGCTGGGTATCATCACTGATTTCTATAATCCATTCGATTCCGGTTCTCAAAGTCCTGATTCGATTCAATTTAGCCTCAGACAGTCAGAAATATTATAATTCTGATCATTTATCAGTATTGACACTTGTGAGACTTCATCAGAATTGTGAACATCACAGCAGATGCCTTTGTGTAAAAGTAACTGAGAATAAAACACAGAAAAACATGAAGGAGATTTTCCTGGTCTGGCTTTTTATAGCAGATAACCTTAAAAATATTCTGCAATATTCTGCAATTTTGCATAATTTTAAGAAGTTTAAATTTCTTCAGTATTGAACAGCAGAAATTAGGCTTTCTTGTCGGACGTCATTTACATGAAAAAGAAAAAGACAGCGCTGTAAACAACGGTAGACTGGTGGGTAATAAGCGAATGAATAATCCAGAAAACAGAGATTTGAGACGGGAAACTGTTCTTGAAGTACACACAGGGAGCTGTGTAGGAAGTGTAATTTTTATCGTGGGGAAGCAAAACAGCAAAAGTCAGAGGAATTCATGACGACATTGATCAAATGTGAAGCGCAGTTTGCTGCTTCTTTTTGGCTCGGCGAATTTTGGTTGGAGAGACAAAACCTGCAGCTCAGAATCAGCGCAAAAACCGTAAACACAGCGCGGACCCGACGCATCAGAATCGCTAAGCTCCGACAGCGTGTCCGTCTGCGGGCCGTCCGGTGAGAAAGCCGAGAAAGACAAAGCTGATTCTGATGCGTCGGGTCGCTCTGTGTTTACGTCTTTGTGTGGAATCCGTTAATGAATTGATATCGCCTTATTAAAGCTACTCACCTCCCTCTTCTACCTGCACTTTCCACTGGACCACGGCCAATCAGAGAGGTCCCGCCCTGACTATCTCTGATTGGTTTAGTCCACGATAGGGCATAATGTGTGTCTGCTGTTGAAAACATGGAGAGTTGCAGAGATTTTTTTTGTTACCCAAACAGGTGCGACCAAATGTTGGTAACAGTTGGTCGCACCAGTGCGACCAAATGTTTTTAGTCGCACCACGGAAAAATTTAGTCGCATTTGCGACCATATTGGTCGCAGTCTAGAGCCCTGTTTGGGCTTTATATGTCTTCCATCCATCCCAACCAGCTCCTTATAATTTGTGGTTCAAAGAGGAAGGACTTTAATCACTTCTAGTGTAAAAATGTTGCCTCTGAAAATAAGCGAGCAAGTGATAACATTTGTCACCAGCGAAAATGTGAAAACAATCCTTCTCAAGCAGCCACATTTATATGCACAGTTGAAAAACATTACTGTAAAAAACACAGTCGAGATGATGTAAATAGGTATAAACAAAGGGCTCGAAAAAAACACTTTGAGCAAACCAGCCCACAGACATGCAGAGAGTGTGACGTTCTGCGTTCTGAGGACTTTATCTCTGCTCTCGGCTGTGATCATATTGGTCTTTTGGGCCTAAGTATCTCCTCTGCTGAAGCATAACGGCCAAAACAGCAGTTCCACATTGGATTAGGATATCACTGTCAGGCAGTGCCCTGTACAGCTTTGACAGACCTATTAGCAGGTTGCATGTTTGTGTGAGGCTTCGCAGTTATGATTGAATGCAAAATTGAGCCTGTGTCTTGCTGCATTTCTTTTGAGCTTTATAGGATGTTCAAAGAAGCTGAACAATAGTAAAACTCGAGATCATTATTTAATAAAAAGGCCATACAACAAAACTCAAGACATGTGACAAGTTCACCAACGGCAGTGGTTTTTCAGCTATTATGAATAGCTGAAATGTTATTCACACGATTTGAAAGCTGCATTTTAACTGTGAATGAGGTTTCGGGGTGGGAAGGTGCGGTTGTGTGTGGCTGTTATAATCCTGGTGATGTCTTTTTCTTGTATAAAGTGCGAAGTAAAACTCATACTAAGGCTAATGCCAGACTTGGTTTAAAAAATTAGACAAACAAAGATCTTTTTATAGCAAGGCATTTGCTGATTTGGCTGTGTTTCCTCAAACAGTCTGGCTCAGTGGGAGTTTGCTTGTCAGTCTGGCTTTGTCGTGGCTGGCAAGTAGCCAATGGCTGATTCAAAATTTTGAATTGCTGTTGACAATCTTTGATCGTTTGGCCATTTGTACTTTTCCAAACTATTTCTGAGACAGTGTATACGAGTCCCTCCGTTTTAGTATTTAATCCTTTTGCAGCTCTTCATTACTTAAATCCTCAAGAGACACTCAGTTCCCTGACATTTTCTGTATAACAAATGTCAGTAAAATTCATCCAATAAAAACTACATTAATAAATAAATATGTGACGTCAGCAAATAGTCCTAAATGTCATTTGATGGCAGCCAAAATCTATAATTTTGCAAAGACTTGAAACGACTTGAAAACGAAAAATGATAACCCTTTCAATTACCTTTACTTACCCTCAAGCCAATTTAAAAATAATAAAACTGGAAGTTAGAGTTTTTTTTTTTTTTAATTATTGCTTTATTTATAATAATGTGCAATAGTCTTGAGTTACCCCTCATTTCATTATTCTTTGATTCTATGAACCAGACTTTCTTTTAATTATTAAAGTGATCCTGATCTTACTGGCAGCCTGTAATTTATTTCCATTTCTTTAGTTGAAATGGCAAAAACAGTATTTTTGCACCAACAAGATGATTCCTAAAGAGCTATTGGATAAAAGCTTGGCATATTTTGGCATGGTGGGCACTGTCTTCTTAAAAGGTTTGAGGTAACTAGCCAAGGGAAGGAGAAAAGAAAGAAGTTGTAGGCCAAAAAATAACTATCTACAACAGATGAACAGTATCTGACAGTCCAAAAAGAAAATCCAGCAATGACCAGCCACATGAGCTGAGAGATACATCTATCATCAGAAATGGTCTCAAAGGAACGGTGGCTAACAAGAGTCCATCTTAAGGAAGTGAAACAGGCAGATTAAACTGAAGTAAGCCATATTAAACATTAATTGTACGAAAATTACTGAAAATAATGACATTTTTGCTTCAAATCGTTGTATGTATAGAGGAGTACAGCAGTGAGTAAAACACAGTGGCGGCTCTGTCATGGTTTGGGGCTGCATTTCATTCGGTGGTGCTGTGCATCCTGTCAGAAGTGATGGAGTGCAGAAAAGTTAGATTTCAGTCAAGCAGTACCAGTGGAAAGTGTCGGACTGGCAACAGCTTCATTTGTCAGGATGAAAATATTCCCGAACACGTTGTCAGTGCAGTAAAGGCATACCTGGATAGAAAAACAAATAGTGTAACACTGTCAGTCATGGACTGGCCTCCCCAGAGTCCGAACCTTAACATTGTTGAAACAGCGTGGGATCATCTTGACAGAGATTGAAACAAAAGGCAGCCAACATCCAAAGAAGAGCTTTGAATGTCCTTCAAGAAGCCTGGGGAACTATTCCTGAAGAAATTACAAGTAAGCCTGCCAAAGAGGTTTCAGGCTGTGCTGAAATATAAAGGTGATCATACTAACTTTCAAGCTTGTTAGAATTTAACAAACCGTGTTTTTCCAGGTATGTTTGCACATTTCAATAAAACACTGCACCCATTTCCCATTTTCCTAGCGAAATATAAAGAAATGAGGGGTGGCTTCTGCACAGTACATTGCACATTTCACAAAGCTTCATTGTCTTTTGAATTGGAGACACACTTCAGTAAATATTGTCTACAAATTAGTCCATAGAAATGTGTAATTCCATTTAAGTGAAACCTTTACTGGAGTAAAACCTTAGCCCTGTCAGCTGTCAGTGTGGTAATGCTTACAGCAGCAGGGGACTCTGGTTGAGTGCAGAGGAAACCACAGCTCCTCCTCATAGCAGCGAGGGGAGACAGTCGCTATGTGGATTCTGCATTTTCCCCCCAACTCATACTCTGAGCAGACAGCTGATGTTTATCTGCTCTGCCCATCTGGGCCTTGTGACTAAACATCTGGTAAAACTGCCACTGTGTATGCGGTGTTCCAGAGTGATGACAGTGAAGGCACTGCTGTCCACCTCTTCTAAAAAGATCTTGAGAGGTAGGCAGGACTTCATCTTCACATGTCAAGGCTTATTCTTAGAACCTGACTCAATTACCAGAGTATTGTCCAGCTCTCAAGGCATTTATCTGGTTGTTTTGTGGAGAGGTGCACTGTAATTATCTTGATTGTGGCTGCTTAGTGTGTAGTCAAAATGATAATTGGATGGGCTGATTTGAAATAAGAAGTTCCCAGGCTGGAGCTTTTGTCCCCACTTTACGGGCTGGTACAGCGGTCTCATGGAAAAAAATGACAATATAACAAAGAGAAATACAGTTGTTGAATTTTGGGCCACCAATGCTTAAAATCTTTTAAAAATTGTCACGATCCTGGGTCCCAGACCCAGCGTATTCAGTTTATATTTTGAGTTCTTAAGTTATTCCTTGAAATATGTTGGGTAATAGGATTATCATTTGGTTGCCTTAAGTTTAGTCTAGTTATGTTTCACTCTTCTGTGTTAGTCTGTCATGTTTCTTGTCTTCTTGTTCATGTTGTCAAGCTTGTGCTATCATGTCTACGTTGTTCCATGCTGTTTCCTGTTTTATTTTGAAAGTCTGTGTCCAACATGGTCAGCTTGTTCTTTCACAGTGTGCCGAAGCAGACTGTATGAATTGTGAATAGTAGACCCAAATGCAGACACAAAAGAATGTGGAACAAAACTTGATATTAACAAAATTTTAATATGGCTGATAAAAAAAAAAAGGTGATAAAAAAGGTGGAAACAAAAGGCGGGACAAACTGATGCAAAACTAAACATTAACCTAAACTGGGAGAACTAAAAAGTTGAAAGTGGAAACACATGGGGAAACAGCTGAGGCTAATCTGACTTAACAACACAAAGGAAGGAAAGCCAACTACACTGACATAGGACACAGACTTTCAAAATAAAACAGGAAACGATGTAGATATGATAACACAAGCTTGACAACATGAACAAGAAGACAAGAAACATGACAGACTAACATAGAAGAGTGAAACATAACTAGACTAAACTTAAGGCAACCAAATGATAAACCTATTACTCAACATATTTCAAGGAATAACTTAAGAACTCAAAATATAAACTGAATACGCTGGGTCAGAGACCCAGGATCGTGACAAAAATAAAAGCATATGTTTTTCAGTGAATCATTATGGACTATGACACGGGGGACTTTTTCCTTGTACATGGTGCTTTTGTTTAAAATATATGTTAATAGTGGTGAAAAAGCAGGCATTACTCCATAATCATTATCCTGACCCCCATTTTAAACTGTTTGTCAGGTTACTTTTCCACCTATTTGTCTATTTTCAACTCTTTTCATATTTAAGCCCATGTAGCTACCTTTCCCTCTGCCTTCTCTTCAAGGCTTTCCCCCAGAATGGGATGTTTTGCAGTGACTGGTAGGCTTTCATCCATTATGAATGCTATGTTTTAGAAGGATGATCTGTGCAGAATGATATAAATATCTCCTTTTGGTTCCCAGCAGGATGGGAGAGGCAGAACAAGATAGGCCACTGTGCAGTGTTAGCGCTGTATCTTTATAATTTGATAGTCTAAAGTTAAAGAAAGCAACACAAACATGTGATGAGCACAAACAAGTCTGTCTATAATTCATGATACACGACAAATCTCTTGACCCCTCCACTTCTAAGACAGCTAGCCAATTTTTTCGCAAAATTAGAGAAAAATGTTAAAATAAAAAACAGCTATTACTACACTATACTTCCATTTGCATTAAAATGACTTCAGATATCACCAATCGGAAGTGATGGTCTGACAGCTGGTGCATTGTAGCGCAACTTTGTGATCCTAAGAGAATTTTTGCCCTTTGTGTCCTCTGTTACAGGCTGAAACACAGCAGGGGGCTGTATGTTAGCATACAAAACCAGCATGAAGGAAAGTCTGACAGATATGTGTGTGTGTGTGTGTGATGGTCAATTGAGAGTGAGGGACAACTGCAGGCTTCTCCCACTGTGTCCAGATCCATTGCTCTATTAGTCTGGCGCTGTGGAGGAAGCCAGTTGTCTTTGAAAGAATATACAAGGACACACACAGACACAAACATACACACATATATAAATAGAGTACAGCTGATACAAAGGATTGGAAAGGCTATGAGGGATAAGATGTGCAAAGAGTGAATAAGTTCACAAGTCAAAGAATGTGGTTTTTGATTTTCAGAATCATGTGCTCTTAATTTGCTAGCGTGTTTCATAACCTTTGGTATAACGCTCTGGAGACGATCTACATGAAGAGAGCAGTGTGCCGTTATGAAGCCTATGGAACACTGCCAACCAGGAGCAAATCAGTTATGCTCAAGGCACATAGAAATAATTCATTGCAGTACTCTGAAAGCAGTTGAGGCATGGGTGCAACACAGAATAGATTTCCTGTGTATAGTGCTGGGTTCTGGTATTATTTCTGCTTGAATCTAAGAATCTACAAACTAGACTGGAGCTTTGGCTGTCCAAAGCAAGCATTATGTGCCCCTTTGAATATGATGTCAATTAAAAAAGCGTGCGTGACATTGCAGCTTCTCTAACACACACTAACTATAAAGCGTGCCTTTTCTAGGAGATTCTACAAAGAGAAAACCTTAACATTGACTGACACTAATAAAAGGCCAAACCCTGCATAAAGCCATCTTTATTGAAATTGGATGACTGAGATTCCATTCCATCTTTCATTTCCTTTTATTTCCAAAAGTGGCTTTTCCTGCTCTTTTCTTCAGGGCCTCTGACACCTCTTCTCTCTCTTTGCAGGCACCCACTGTGGAGCCCACTGGCTGGCCTTGTAACTTTCTGCCTGTTTGACACACCAAGAGGAAAGCTAAATGCACCTGAGTGATTCTGGAGAACCAGAGAAGAGAGGCAAGCTTCCCACCTTTGTTCTTGCCTTATGAGAGCTGCTCTCTGTGGACTCCACCTCAGAACACTCTGTACTGTTTAGTTACTGCATGTATCCACAACTCTCAGGTGCAGGAAAAGTGAGTGAAACACAAAGAAGAAAGAAGAAAGGGTAAGAGATAAAGAGAGCACAGCTGCATAATTAGTATTAGCGAATTTGTTGCAGAGCTAGAAACCATGAGAAGAGACTTCTGAAGACAACTGTGCTCTGAAAAATATTGCGGCTAAACCTTCAGGACATTTGTATGTGTGTGTGGGTATATGTGTGCACACCTCTTTCATTTTCAAAGACCTTGAATTTGTATTTGGATGCGGATTTAGCCTTTCATTATGACTCTGCAAAGAGGCTTTGAGAGAGCATGGATTGGCTGCCACAAAGGCGTCTGCTGCTGGGTGTTGCTGCTGGCTTGTTATGTCTTGATCTCCTTGGCTGCCAAACCGAAAATGCCGGGCCATACACACCTAAACTCAATACGCATTGATGGGGACATATCTCTAGGCGGGCTGTTTCCGGTGCACGCGAGGGGAAATGACGGCAAAGCTTGTGGAGAGCTGAAGAAGGAGAAAGGAATCCATAGGCTGGAGGCCATGTTATTTGCCCTGGATCGTATCAATAATGACAATGAGCTGCTGCCTAATATCACTCTGGGGGCACGCATCCTAGACACCTGCTCACGGGACACCCACGCTCTGGAACAGTCGCTGACATTTGTTCAGGCACTGATTGAGAAAGACTCAACTGATGTCAAATGTCTCAGCGGAGGGCCGCCCATCATCACTAAGCCCGAGAGAGTGGTGGGAGTAATTGGTGCATCTGCCAGCTCCGTGTCAATCATGGTAGCCAACATTTTACGTCTCTTCAAGGTCAGTTTGCTCTTCAGTATATACTTCCTATTTTCCTTTTTCTAATCATGTTTGGAAAGTGCTTTTTACATGGAATACCTCAAAACATATCCTGTGCAGCATACTTAAATTCACTAGACTTTCAATGAAAAACAGTATAACCAATATTACACCCCATCAGCATCACCACACTGTAAATATAGTATAAAAAAGTAAACACAACCTCTCCTAGGCCATGTTCATCCTGCTTTCCTATCTGTCTATTCTTCACAAGTCTAAATGGCATCAGTATCAAACATTTTCCTACTGTCCAGAAAACTAGGCGCTAATCATTATACCATAATTCTGCTCACTAATGACATTAATTTGCCAATGGTCGTCAGTCAGCCCTCTTCTAATTAATTCAGGGAAGCCATGCATGGCACCGTGAGCTCCCTGCATTACTATTGGACATAGAGTATAAAATGAGACTCTGCATTGTTTTGGGTTAACAGATGTGAAATGAGAAGAAAACATAAACAATATTTGACAAGGTTTATATAATACCTGCTTAATGCTGTCAAACCAAACTACAGGCGACATCCAAACTAATGAGCATGAGGATTGTGTTGCAACAGATTGTCTTTGTTTTAGACTTGGTAGCAGTGAGAAAACAGTGGTTATGCATTGAAACCCTTGGTCTATGAAGACAAGTGAGGATCTCTTATTAGTTATTCATGAATTCACTGGCTAACAATTTGCAAGTCAATCTGTACGAATGTAACTGTCTGAGGACTGAACATATACTATATGAGGGGCTTACTTTCCCGCTTCCTTATCCTTTAAGCTTTTAGAAGCTATTGAGGAGCAGAGGAGATAGTTAGAGCTTCCACTGTTGTTCAAATTATAGGTAATACTTTAGGTAGCCTT
Source organism: Oreochromis aureus (assembly GCF_013358895.1). Taxonomy (NCBI): domain Eukaryota; kingdom Metazoa; phylum Chordata; class Actinopteri; order Cichliformes; family Cichlidae; genus Oreochromis; species Oreochromis aureus. The sequence goes on along the minus strand of NC_052961.1, from coordinate 12,217,563 downwards.
TGTGATATTTACACAGACTTTGTCTGTTAAAAGAAGATCAGGTCAGTAACACCTGCTGTGACACTGATTTAACTTCTTTTAAATTCTACCAGCCAGCCGCTACGGTCAACGAACTTCTCAACAGAAAGAGTAGAAAGGTAAATAGTACAATATTCCATCCTAAAGAAGCCTGATTGGTGTCACAGAGTGAGACTCCAAATTCTCCAAAGTACTGGAGTGACTTCTTCTTCTTCTTCTTTTTCTGGTGCCATGCTAAAATCTGTCACAAAACCTTGTAATTATTGTACCCACTGAGCAAAAGGAAGTTGGTGACATAGCTCACACAGGAACTGTGTTACTGCACAGCAAGGCAGAAGAAAGCAGTCAACACAGCTTGGTGAGTACACTGCCCCAACAGCCTCCGACATGTGTCAACATCAGTTCAGCCTGTACAGGACTCCATTTTGTACGCACTGAGCTGATATGAGATGTTACCAAAGCACTCATCATCATCCTTTCTGCTCAAGCCAAAACACGAGAACTATGAGGCATTTCTTAGCAGAGAGCACAAACACTGAAAAGCAAGAGCTGAAATACACCAACACATGCACCTTTAAACTTCATGCAGAGGGCAAGATGGCAAGCACAAAGACACCAGACAGAGTTCTCAAGACGTAGCTAAGACGTGTATCCAGGGAGGCCAAAAAGCCTCCAATGACTGCTGCACCTCATGCTGCTCTACAGCTCTCCAACAGCAAATTTCCCACCAAACAAGGCTGCCAGGACTCCTTGTGGAGGGCGCACGAACTGCCAGAGGAGGGCCTGTCCACTCACAGGCTTGTGAGACATCTTCACACAGCTAATTGGCAAGCTTGTGTTTGGACAGGAGTTTGCCAGTGAGATGTTGTGTGTTCCAAATTGCATGCCAAATCCTGTTGTGGGAATAAATTATTTTGCCTTTTCCTTTTTTCCTCCTCTAAAGGGCATAGAGCTGCACCATCCAAAACTCAGTGTTCTTGGGCAAAGGATGAGTTTCCTGTGAGTGTAGTGCAACTCACATTTTTGATAGGCCTTAGATGGGCCGGGGTGGACAAATTATTTACCCTAGAGGCTCAAGCCAGAATAAGCAGCAATCCTTTTTGACGGACAATGGCCTTAAAGGTATCTGCCCAGTGGGCTTGAACAGCCTCCTTGACAGGGCCTTGAGAATGACTTGGCAAATCCCTCTAAGGGGCAGAGGAGAACACTACAGGATGCTGCTACTGCACTTCAAGTAGCAAACACTATACAATATTTCAAGAGATGGCTGCTAAAAACAACCTTTTTACAGAAAAATCATTGTAAAAGATAATAAGACATACACTTTGATATTTGAAAAAGACAAACACGTCTATAACAAAGGCAGCTGGAAACAGAGCAGTGGACATATTACAGAGTTTGTATATTGTATTGTAGTGTATTTTCCTACACAAGGAAGTTATCTTTAAACGGTCACACAAGCACTGATTGGCCAAATCCACTTTTAGGTACATTCCTAGAATTGCACCATGTCCTTGACATGTAATGTGAGGTATTGGGAGCAGCTATTAGCTGAGCATGTTATGTATATCACAGTACTGACGCTGAATTACCATGACCTACTCTAGTGCAGCTCTCTATTACGGCAGTAGAACCAAATGGGAAGAGAGAAAGCTTTTAGGTAATGGAAAGCATGTGAATGCGTCAGCCTTCAATAGTCATCGACTAACGGGCAAAAAAACAAGGAGGTGTTCTATCACTGCATTTCCTGGTTTATTTAAAAAAAAAACATGGGAAGTAAACAGGCCGATCATAGTGCTGTGACTTCATAGAAAAGGAAACAGAGTGCAGATAAGTAATGAATTGTCAAACCTCAATTTGTTTGTAATCTTTTTACACGTTGGATCATCTCTGATCAATTACAGGGACAATTATTATTATTATTATTTTTTTTTTCCATTCAGCTTAAATGTGGCAGATAGTTAGGGAGACTGAAAGACTGTCTGGAAAATAGGCACTGATCAGTGTGACTGAATTAGAAATATTGTATATATATGTATATAACAGACACAACAGGTAAATATGGTTTTCCACTTGGGTTGTGTTTCTGTCTTTGATGATGCTTATCCTCCCACCAAATGCTTTACAGCAACTGCAAACAAAAAAAGAAAAGTTAGTTTCAATAATAATGGCAATACTTCTTAAAGTTTTTTGTTAAATATATTCCTGCATTTAAAATAAATATTGTAGAGAACTGGGAAGACTTAAAAGCCTTTAATCAACTTATCTTCTATTTTGTACTTGACAGGCGGAACAATTTCTCATGAATCACACAGATAGAGAAACAGGAAGCCATGGAAATGTGATTTGTAGGGGGCCCAGAAGTGGCCCCAGGTGAAAAAAAATAACACAGGGTTTAATATTTTGAATAATATTAACACTACACCAGATCACAAAATGGTTTTGCATATATACTCATGTGTCTCTCCTTTTCTCTCTCTCTTGCTCTCTCTCCTGATACATATACATTTATATATATATATATATATATATATATGTATATATCATACCTTGCTGTGCCCTTTAGGATTCAATGTTTGTGTTTAACAACTTAAATGATTTTAGCAGAATGTTCCTATTTTGCTTAGGTTTTCTCCATCATATCCACCAGCCTCTGTAATACTCCCCTGCAGTAAATTGCTTGGTTTCTCTGTTAGCTGATGTTTAGCTAAATAAAGCAAGTTATAGTATAATAAAACAGTTGATCTGAATTTTAGCGTATTTGTCTGCTTAAATAATACAGGTGCATAGTATTTAAAGGGTGACACTGCTCCAAGGTACTACTACTGTGGTTAAAAAAAGAAAAGAAAAAAGACCCCATAATGTTTAGAGCCCCTACCATGGTTAAAGGCAAAGTACAGCAATTTAAGAAGCATTGGTTTTCATGTTCTTATAGTGCCAGTGGAAAAGAAAATCCCTAAAAAATAATCTCATTGCCTGAAAGTTGTTCAAAGGCATTGTGTGGGAGATGCAGGCAATAATTAATTTAGGCAGATGTGGACAATTTAGTTTGTGGGATTGTAGGTATAGTTAAAAAATAAAAACAGGTGCAGAAACAGATGGATTTTCATATACAGTAATAGAGAAAATGTAAGCATGTCATAGGCTGGTGATTCTATTAAAAACCTGCAACTATAAACTTTCATCGTGGCTCTTTCGAACAAATACTATTTGTGTTTTCAACTGTTGAAAATCAGGGTGTAAAAGTTATTGAGGTCCATCAGAAGCCACTCTCTTTCTTCCTTTAAGGATATCGACCACTGGTAAGTAAAGCTAACGTATTACCTTCACACAGCACTGCTCGTCACATTCAGACCGTTTTCTCCATCATTAACGTCACATAAAAACATAAGTGGGGCTCCTTTGAGCGGTAAGGAAGGTTCCACATCACCATTTCTGCTGACTTCAAACACTGGGTGTAGCTTCTTTCAGCTTCTTTCTTTTAGGTTCACCTGACATGTTGGGCTGAAGCTGAATGATGATGCTGATGAGTCCCTTTGACCTCCAGTACAGCGTGTACATTGGTGTATGAGTGATCATTTCAGAAGCTTCTTTTGGCTTTATGCATAACGTAAGTTATTTCATCGCGTTCTCCTGATGATTTGATTGACAGAGCACACGAATGAAAGAATGCAGACTCAACATATTGGAACCAGTGCTGCTTGCAATCTTGATCGTTGCAATTGTTTCTCAGCTCGTTGCTTATGGGTTTTTCCTTATCCTCCTTAGTGGAGGGTGAAGTGTTTGCTCAGCACTTCAGAGCAGCCAGGATTCCGTCCCCATGGTGTGCCATGAATATTTTACTATATTGTTACGTAATTTACGCCCAGGGATTGGGGTTGAAAGCTCTCTCTATTCATTCCCTCATCACTGGGTCTAGCTCTTGGTGTGTTTTCATCGGTCGGGTCTTTATACTACCATATAAGCAGGAGCAAAGTGCACCAGCACTTGAAGTAATTAGTGGTTGGTTGCTTATGATACTCAAGACAGACTCTGTGTAATTAAAGCCCCAGGCTTTTGATTGTATCTCTTATACATCATGGAAAACAGCCCCACAGACTGGCTTGAGGAATATAGTTGCTGCAGTCAGAAACTGCAGGAGCATGCACCTTGTTTCAGGTATAGAAGCTGACTTGCTGAGACAATCATAAGCTTTTAGACAAAGAGGGGGAAGCTTGGGCAACTTCCGCACAGCAGCTCTCTAAATTAGGTACAAGCAAGCACAGTCAGTCTGGAGTACTTTCCTTGGTGGAGATGTGAGTTTGGAACAGTGGAGACAGATGGAAGGAAGAGAGCAGAGGCGTTAGCTGGGTATACTCCGAAAGCAGCTCAAAGAAGAAGGTTATCTACTGACAGGTGACAAATCAAGGGAATAACTGCAATCCTTGACCCTTTTAGTGAGGGGATCTGATGATTTTTATATTGTGTGGGGCATTTTCCTTGAAAAGTTTGAGTCACCATAAATCAGTTTAAACTGACGGATCATTGCTATTTGTTGAGTTATTGGGAAGTATCATTAAGGGAGTGACCTTTGTCAGTATAACCATGCCCCGATCCATAGAATGCACAGGTGTCACTAAATGGTTTACTAATGGGAATTATATAGACATTTTCTATCACCAGATCTCCACATGCTTTTCACCAGTTTCTTAGAAAGCACTCTTCACCACCATTAGCAAAACATCAAATGATGGAATATCTTTTCTAGGGATGGTGGTCCATTTCTTAAGCAGAGTTCAGTCGACATACTTGAAAAAAATCAGTACCAGGCAAACTCAAGCTGCTACTAAAATATTTTATGTTGGTTTTTCCTGTAATTTGTCATCCTTCTGCAGCTGCCTGTTGTGCTGTCTGTGAAGCAGAGACCTTGCATCCGCCTCTCTCCTCCCTCATTAGAGGCAGAGCCCCTCAGGCACAGTGCCTTACTCCCCCTCAGCATTTCACTGTGTTGAGACAGGGCTCTTATTGGATTACCCAATCAGCCTACAGTGACGATAGGCTGAAAGCTTTAAAGGATCTCAAAAATCTGTGCGTGCTTTTTACTTTCTCTTGTTAATGACCTATGTATTCATCCAGACAATGTTTATATCTTTGTCACTGTCGGACCTGAATAAAAATGGAGTGGCATCAAAAAAAATCGGTATTGTACGTTAATAATGGATTAATCTGTTATGTTAAGACGAGCTGTAAGTCAAAATATTATTTACACATATTTTAGACTAAAAGGAGCGCACACAAATTTATGTATTTTGTATGTATTATTGTGCGATCTACTGTACAATATAAAGCGCCTTGAGGCGACTTCTGTTGTGATTTGGCGCTATATAAATAAAATTGAATTGAATTGAATTAAAGCCTTTATTTGTGCAAAAAGGCTGAGACACCACTATATCGTCATCAGTCACACTGGAGAAAGCCATAGCAAACCATTTGTGACAATCCGTACCTGAGGGGTATAAAGCAAGTTCAACAAAGCCAGGCTTTCTTTGTGTCAGCTGGGTTGATAAAAACTTTGTCCCCATCGAAAGATAATTGGTATCACAGTGGTGGTTATAAACCCAGGCTTTCTGCTTTTGCCTCTGTGTGCACTCAAAATCAAGCTGAGCACTGCCTACTCCAATCACAGATATTATTAGGAACAGGTGATAGTCATCTATGAAAACAGCAAAAAAAAAAAAAAAAACAGTGTGCAACAAATAAGACAAATTGGTAATGCTGCAGAAAATCATGTGAATCATGTGGTCATCACAAGTAAAATGGACAAAAAAAATCTCAAGGTTTTATATTTATTTTACTGCTTGGTGTGCTTTCAGTGCTACAATTTCTAATATGACAGCTACATATTGGAGGTCTGAAATGCATGCATTTTCTGCACCACCAACCTTATGCGACACCTACCGCTTGTACAGCTGGGCATCATTTAGTGGTATTAGTAAGATACGGCTTAACACATTAGATATGTTTTCCTACATAACATATTAGTACAGCAAAGAATCTATATTGCACTAAAAGAATATGATAAATTCTATTCTAAATAAAAGCTTCAGTAAAAATATGGCGCCTCTAGTGGCTCTTAAAGTGAAACATTTAATAATAAGCTGTTCCCCACCAGGTTACGTGTTCAGCCTTAGTTACTATGGTGACCAAACCAGGTAAAAAGAGAGCCACCTTTGTGACACACTGAAAACTCTCACTTAAGTTCAACAGCTTGATAACCAATCCATCTTTTTTGTAGAACGTCCTCCTGGTGTACTGTTCAGTTTTCATTGTATAATTGGTTAAAGAGGAAATTGAATGTATTAATAATAATAAATCCCAAGGACAGAGTAATTGTGAAACATCAGCCTGTTTGAATCAGTAAAGGCTGTAAATTCATCAGTGTACTCCACTTTCTTTCCTCCTTTGACAGTTTGACCTATAGCGTTGAGAAGCACCTGATTCAGCTTCATTGCCACTGGACATATTTCGCTATTTAGTTAGTAAATGCTCCATAAAATTGCTATTTTTTTCTTGGAAGGACAAGATGTGACTGTTATGAAGTTTTCCTTTATAGCATGGTGACCTTTCTATGAGGGTTTATCACTACAACTTACCCATTTCACATTACCAAAGCTGTTTGACCCATTGCCCAAATAACACAATGATTAGGGAAACGTTGTAGGATGTCTCTAACTTGATGGACAAGATGACTCTCTTAGGGTTTGATGGTTTTATAATGAGAATGGTTTAAACGCCTGAAATTAATGGGAACCTTGGTGTAATAAGTCATCCCACAAAATAATAGTGGTATGGCTACATGTGACACTTTGACTTGTTAGTGCTTTATTTCGCGAGCAGCCTCAGGTGTGCCTTGACAAATTCCCAGAGGCTCAACATCCTGGAACTAGGTGATGATTAAGAAGAGAAGGCTTTGAACACGAGAACTCATTCTGACTAAACTCGCTCTCATCCACCTCCGAGTGTAATTTGCTGCACAACACACTATATTAGTTTATTCACGCGGCCCTTTTCCTTAAAATCCACACATCCGCACCCAGCAAATCTCATGCACTAATTCGATGCATCCGGAAACGCTAACCAACACAAACCAAAAGAAAGGTGAATTGCCTTAAAAACAAACAGCAAGCAATGTTTCTGAATTTGTTCAAAGACCAGTGAGATTTCCGTGTTTTCTTTTTTTGCACACCCCTCAACTTGGCTTTTACAACTGGGCAAATCAAATCTGTGAAGCCGTCTTTCTCGACCCCAGATTGCAGACATCCGCCATCCACCATGCTCTAACAACAGAGGAGCAGCTCCTTTAGTTCGGGATTAGTTCCAACTCAACTCACTTTGTTCACCCAAGCCCAAGCGGTCAATTCCCAGGACATTCATGAGTGAAGGCTGCCCAGAACCTTGTGTTTTATTCCTGGCAGTATTTTATCCCCGTCCTCCTGCTGTTTGAAAATCCCTCTGCAGGAAACACGAACCACCGCTGGTAATCACAGAGCACAGTGACAAAAAAGCTACTGTGTGGCTGTCTGTTCTTGTGCATTTTTTTTTTTTTTGGTGATATGTTAGGTTTCACTCAAATTAATTACTCTCCTTTAATTAGTGTGCACCAGCAGACCTACTGAGGAAATAACAGCAGGAGGAGGGAAAAAATGCTGTTTCTTTCTTAAATGTATAATTTTATTCTGCTGAGCACTGCTGAAAAAAAAAAATCCAGAAGCCAAGACTGACAATGAAAAGCGCAATATAAATACCAGCGGGGTTTGCTTATGTTCTCCGTGTTAGAACTGTCACCAGACCTTAGTGGTTGCAAAATCCCGATTTCTAGCATTTTAATGTGTCTGTTCCCTGCTCTGGCTTTTCTATAAAAGTTTACAAAACCTCACATCTTCACACAGAGCACCACAAATAGAGCACAGCCATCAAATAGTTTTCTTGAAAAGAGCGTGGGATAAAAGGCTTGGAGCTGTCTCACCTGCATAATCTCACCATCAACCCACCAATCCATCACTGTCCTGCTGTGTGAGGCACCGCTGCTTAAAATTTACTCAGACTTTAACAAAGGTTTAAAGCTACAAAAACGAGAAAACCTAAAATCTTAAGTAACTCAAGCAGCTTTAAATGAAGAGTAATCAATAGCACCATGACAGCTTCCCTATTGATTGTGGGAGAGCAATTTCTTTTTTATTATTTTATTTTGAAGAGGCAAAGTGACAGTGTCAGTTGTTGAGATATGACTGAACAGAGAGTTCAGTTATTTATTAATTTCAGCACAGCAGCTTCCACGGACTAATAAATATAAAACATATGAGGAAGAAAAGGTCAATATAATAAAATTTTCATAGAGCCACTGTAAAGTTGCCTGAGATCTTAAAGGAATTGTTCTGTCAGCCTAATGCCAGGCGATATCCTCAGACTACCCTCCAGCAGGGATGGAAAGAAAAAGTTTGGCCGTCTTCAGGCTAAGCAGCTTGGACATCATCCAGCCTTCTAACACATGAGACAACATGGAGCTCCTCATGAGTCACTGCTGTGTCACACAAAAGGACTCGCTTTCTGTTCAGGGGCAGTTGGGACTGACCATGAAAAGAGTATATTCAAGCTATAATTGAGAAATAAACAGGAGTAGGGAAAGTTGTGATTCTGCCTTGTGTCAAGCACCATCATACTCAAATGACAAGAAAAGGAATCAAAATCTTGAGACATATTTTTTTTCTCTATTTGTTCCTTTTCTGCAAAATAGTGTGTTCGATCATTATTTTGCATTAAAGAAAAAAATATGGCCTGTGTTTTTTCATGGTGAGTCACTGACATGAGCAAATAGGCTGGTGGTTCATGCAGATGTAGCTGTGCGAAATGAGTTGTTATTATTTTGGTGAAATCCCTGAGAACACGCACCCCAAAACCACGTGTCTTTCTGGCACAAGGCGACTCTACTCCCAATATAGCCACTTTGTCAACAAGAGCAAACTAAATAAAAAGCAATAACACAATAACACCTAAAATTTAATTTGCCATTTAAATTACTCACTGCCCTCTAGCCAGTTGAGTACGGTACCCCTGCCCAGCTGCATGAAGAGGTTTTAGCTCAGTACATTAAATCCTCGTAGCCATCTGAAAGCAGCAGAACTCTTTACTGACAAAATCTGCCCAGTTCCAGAATGCAGTGCCACTACACTTAACCAGTATGTTGGCATCAGCCAGTAACTAAGAAAGCCTTTTTGGTTGTATCAGCTTTGTGCTGTGCTGAATGTCACTACCCGTTTCCAATTTTCTTTTTGGTGACAATCACATTTTATGTTGTATCATCTTGTGCAATATGATGTGACAATTCATGGCATTTACAACAACATTAGAATTAACAAATGCTGTCATATAAACAAATCATCAACATGTTATATTTCTCTCTAGAGAAACCTCCTCCCATATGTTAAGATGTTGTTGTCGTGTGTGATGAGACCATTGATGTGACTGGCTAAGCATGAACCACACGAGCCCTTTTTTAACAGTGCCCTTCTATGACTGTATAAACCAAAATACCAGGTGCCTTAGGAGACACCACCACAGTCCCAGCGTATTAATCATGCAATAGTTGTAATAATGGATATGAAGGTTTATATATTCACTGTAATCCATCAAACAAGCTGTCACTCATATTTGTTATGAGAAAATAGGAAGTATATGTATGAGCCTGGTTGCCTTAATAGCTGTGCACTCAACATATTTAGCTTCACATGGTGTATAATTAAAGTTAATTAGAAAGCTATGCATATTTTCCTTACAAACAAAACCAACATGGTGGCCTTTCTGAGTGTGATTAGCATGCTCTACCAATGCTTTTGTTTGATTCTTTTTCTTTAACAAGAGCTCAAGTTTATTTCGCCATGCTAAGCTTAACACACAAATACGGTGCATTTAAAAAAAAATCTGAATTTCCCAAAGTTGTATTTATCAGAGTATCTCACTAAATATATCAGATCCAATAAGCATCATACTCATCTTGTGAATTTGTACAATTATCTCCATTATTTTACATGTAGAAAAAAATGTAAATTATTACAACAATTTTACTTGTTCCAGAGACTTTTTTTCCCAACACAGCAGGCTAGTGTGATCAGTTGGCATTAATTAGCTCCAGAAAATTTGTTATGGGAAAGAGAGGTCATTTTTCAGATCCATGCCAAGAGAAGCAATTAAGGGGTTGTTTTGTTGACAAAATACTGATAGATGCAAACCGATTAGACACAGAACAGCACGACTTAGATGTTTTTGGTGACTGTGACAGCTGATATTTATTTATGCTAACAGGCAAAAATGGGATAAGGATAAATGATTAAAGTATCGGGAAAAATATACTGGCAGTACACTACTCATCTGTTCAGCTTTTTAAAGCTGTTTAAAAACAGTTTTACTCCTTGGGTCTTGATTTCTAAAGCTCTAGCATGCATGTCTAATGTTCTTACACCAGATGGTCGCACTAGTCTCATGAATTTGATTATGTTTCTCTTATACTGTGATACCCTCAAACATCGCCAGTGCAAAGGTGGATTGCTGTCGTCCAGAAAAAATGCATTATTTGCATGATTTTACAGTGGCTCCCATTTTATGAAATCAGCTGATATCTAAAATTAGTGTACAAAGTAGCTGTAAATATAGCCAAAGATAGATGCTCTCCAAATATTTACACACATTCGGATTACCAGCTGGCACATGAGGATCAATTCTCATTTACAGGCTAATTATCGTCTCAAGAGCTTCCTCGCTCAGTAAAAACATAATAAATCCTTACAGACTAGTTGTCTGTTTGTCACCATCATCACCTTGTTTCTTTAACCTTCAGTCATTAAGCTATCAAAATTTGATGGCCTTCCATTACAATCCGGCACCTGGATATTGACCCACTGTTGTCAAGCTGGTGTGACACCATGCCTCATTTACTCACATATTTATCTTGTACTTCTTTGGCTAAAAGCTGCCATGGAAAAAAAGGAGGTTCCACAGTAGTGGGGTATATTTACTTTTTCATACCCTGCTTCTGTATTTTGGTTATATGTGGCTGTCAGGTTGTATTTACCAAATTTTCTGATGTGGTAAGGACCAGATAGTCCTGATACCTCACAGGACTATCTGACAGAGGGTGCACTTTGTACTAAATTGAAACGGAGTGCTGTTATTTCTTTTTAAATTTTAATAAAAATGTATATTTTTTATTTTTAATATTAAACTTATGTCAACTTATGTCTCTGTTTCAAGCCCAATGTTTATAACTGTGCAAAAACATATTTTTAATATGATAACACCTTATTGTCTCACCCTGTCTTTATTAAGTTACATAACAATGACAAACATCTTTGTCCCTTGAGGCCAGCTTCCTAACCCGTGTGCTTTATTATGATTTGGTTCACCAGGAAACATTTATTCTATAGCTCTGTGTATGACTGGATCTGTTCTTATATAATCTGTCCATGACGGAAGCTGACTTTTCCCATATAGTTGCGTTTCTTCAGTTCTGACAGAAACACTAATAAGAATATTAATATGAAGGAAAAACAGTCATCTCTCATGAGGCTTTTCATCCACAGTTCTGAAGAACCAGTGTTTTCCATTTCATGTTAAAGCATTGTTTTGTATCCTCAGGTGCTTTGTGTTAGTCACTGCTTATCTGTCTCATATTATACCATTTGTTGCAGTTAAATATGCAGTTTGCCCCATGATGCAAGATATCTTGTAGGTCACCTTATCTAATCTTAGTTTTACTACATTACAGATATAGATGACAGTTTTGCACTCATGGCTCACTCTGAAATATGTAAGTGCTTTATCTGTGCCTAAGTGATATGAGTTGCAATCTAAGTTAGATAATTGTTCCTATATCTAAACATTGTTTGTGGTTGTAATACTTAGAATATACTTTTATGTAAAATGAGATATAACATTTTACGAAAGTACTGCAAAATAACAAAATAAATTAAGTATGGAAGCCTTTTGACAGGTAATCAAGTGGCATTATTATACAGCAAAAATGGCATTTGGGTTGAATGATTGATTGCAACAAGGTATATGCAGCTGCATTGAAAACCTCCTTGCAGTTCACTCGAACCGTAGAGATTGCCATGGTTGCTTAGAAGACTTTTTGACTTGTCTGCAAACATCTTCCAGCTACTCACTAAGTGATAAATGTTTTGAAGCTTCCATATATCTCCGTGACCTCGGACTTTCCTTTCTCTCCTTTAAAGTTGGTGGTTAGTTAGAGAATATTGGCAGATAAGTTGATGCCTTCTCTGCAGTACAGAAAGTAACATTATTGCTATGCAACGGTAAGTAGAAACAGTTACTCCAGCTGAATACGTAAATTCCGTTACTCCCCAACACTGGCAACAAGGTATATGCAGCTGCTTTGAAAACCTCCTTGCAGTTCACTAGGAGATTGCCATGGTTGCTTAGAAGATTTTGACTTGTCTGCAAACATCTTCCAGCTACTCACTAAGTGATAAATGTTTTTGAAGATATATCTCCTTTTTAAAGTTGGTGGTTAGTTAGAGAATATTGGCAGATAAGTTGATGCCTTCTCTGCAGTACAGAAAGACATTATTGCTATGCAACAAGTAGAAACCTCCAGCAATCACTCGCCAACCAATCAGGGAATACACATTTTCCCCTACCAACCAGAGTTTGCCAGGGAGTTTTTGACCAGTCTCTCAACCTATGTGACCGACGCTTATATTAATTTTGATTTAAATACAATGAAATTATAATTTAAATTAAATGATAACATTGAAATTAGTTAACTTTGTCCCGAAGCCTGTCTGTTTGTGTGTGGGTGTGCTACCATTTTATCTCTGAATATTCAGTTCAGAAAAATGCAATAAAGCATTTAATAAAGCAGTTGCTTCCAGTGTTGTTTTGCATTTTATTTATCTTTCAATAGTTACATTTTTTCCTGACCTGATTCCATTATAGGTCTGTGCCTTTCAAAATCACTAGATGTTTGCCACTTAGATAAACCAACCTTGACTCTCTTATTTTAAAAAGGCCAGTAAACAGCATTCTCGATTCCAGTGTTTTTGAAACACATTCAACTACTTCTTTTAAAGAATGTATGGCTTTTTCACATTTTGCCCTCTGACTAGCTGGTGGGATTTGCCATTTGAAGATAAACAACTAACAGTGTTTTTTTTCTGTTACTTCTGTTACTTGCTGCAGCTTATGCAAAAAGCAAGCTTTTTTTGTATTATCAAACATGTTCACCTATATATTACATCAATACAAAACTGTTTTAATAGTTACAATCATCATTACATATTATAATTCTGTCATTGCATAGCATTTAATTGCTTTCACTTTTAGTTTCTGCCTGTTTGCATGTGACTTTTGCAGGTTATAGAGATTTGACTGCAGAGGCAACTGGGGTCATTGTGAAGGATGCTGCAGCTACACAACTCAAGCTGGTTTTAGTGCCTTCATATACCTTGATATCATCTCAGGGCAGAGATCTCTAACCCACTGAGCTCCTCAATAAAACTCAAGACATAAACTGAGGCACGAGCCATGGCCTCTGTTATGAGCCACTGGAAGCTCACAACAGTGCTGATTTGTAGTAAATGAAATGTCAACAGAGCGGCAGTTTAATCCCATTAACAAAGTCACTTTCCTTATTTTGTCATACATGCCTTTCTAAATGCGGAAGAGGATTTACTACATTTAATAATACAACTCGGTGTCTTTCGTTTGACCCCGGATTTACTGTATTACATGTCTCAATGACATTGCAATGTCAAGAGCACAGATGGTAAATCCACAATATCCCATTGACCCCTGCTGGAGCGTCACCATTACTTAAAACTTGAAGAGTATTGACATGGAGATGAATATAGTGGGTGGGTGGACTTGTTCCAAAGTCATTCAGTGATGTTGTGCCATTAGATGATAGTGCAATTTGTGTGAGAGAAATCAATATGTGTGAATGAGCATTACAAATTAAACTCTCTATCAATTCTGGCATTGACATGTGTAGAATACAAATGTTGTTCATAGAAAATGTGTCAAACAATCTGTTAAGTGCCTTAGAAGAAAGAGGGACACACTCGGTATTTATTCCCTGTGTTTGCCCTTTATTCATGTATTAGAACATTTCTATGTACAAGTTCACATTCAGACTTTTGTTGAAAGCAGAGAAAGCAAAAAAAAAAAACCCTTTCCTTCAGCACGTTTCTCATAAATGAGAGTAACACCTCTTATGGTATAACTGAAAATATCCCTCTTGATAAGCAATTAGGCAGCCAAGGGGGGAAAGCTTCAGATAATTATATTAAATTAAAGAAAGTAGGTAATTATGCCCAATGTGAGTGTGAAACTTACTTTTACACAAACAGAAATTAGTTTCAGTGGTGCTTGGATTTTTTTTTCAGATAAACCCTGAGGAAACTTGAGGTTTAATCACTGTGTGTTTTCTTACTGTTGAATCATCAGGAGAAAGGTCATAGACTGAATGAGGAGGATCACATGGTTTATATGTGTTTTTTTTTTTTTTTTTTTTTACAATATTAGCCACTTACAGTAAGGGAAAAATATTTAAACAGCAAAGGCAGACTTTGCACTAGAAAAGCAAATGTATCCAGTCACTCACTCATCTTCAAACAGCACGTGTAAACAGAATCGCCTGTGCACTGTGTGAAAACCACAACTGTCGACTCGGTAAACTGCCCGTCTCCTGTTCTGCTGTTAATCAACTAGTCAGAGTTAATGGAGACATCAGATCCTGACATGGACCTTAAGTGATTCTGAAGCTACAGTGGAGTACTTTTTTTTGTTTTACCTCACTGTTAAATTTTTTAAAAGCATAAAAGACAACTGTGGTCAGACAAAATTGTATTAATGTTGTGTCTTCTGTGAACAATCTTGGGAAAAATAGTTCCTAGAATAGCCTAAAAGTAACATTTTTAGTTGGTATTATACATAACAGACTCACCTTCTTTGGAAATGCTTCTGGTTACCTGGTTGTTTATTGCTGCATAATAAACTATATGATGCGCGTGTGAAATGAAGCCATCTTATATAATTATTTCCTTCTCTAAGGGGAATTAATTTGTCATGCTCAGATGCCTTATTTTTTCACAAAACTTTTTTTGGCATTGAGCAGCACAAATGAAAACAAAATTCACTGGCTGCTTTTTGTGTACTGTGTGTCACTGTTTCTAAAGGGAAAATGTTTTATATGCCTCAATGTGAGCCTTAAAAAGGGAAGTGGAGTTAGGGCGATGTCCATTATCTTTAGCTTTAATGAATATCAATGTTAAATGAGGCCTTCAACAGCCCACTAGTGTCTCTTTAAGTGCTGTGTCTGTCATTAAGTACTCTTAGTGTATTCGGCAGTGTGCTGAAAGCATAACTAGCATAACTATTACTGAGTATTATATAACTGCAACTATTACGATGAAAAGCAAAGTTATCAAACAGGAGTAAACTGTGAACTGGAACAGTTTTGTTAAAATACTTAATCAGTTGAAACTTTAAAACAATCCTGTGAGAGTTTGTGGAGTTTTATGGTTTTCAGCAAATTTGCTTTGTTATAAATATTTCATGTTGCCATCAGTCTTTGTAAAAGCCACATCACGAGTATTACCCCCATGTTTCTTTTTATTTCCATTTGCAGGTCCTAAACTTCAAAGATCTGCCTCGGGGAAAAAAAGCCGGTTTGCTTACACATGGAGAAGTTAGCTGTCTGTTGGCATCAATGTCAAAGTACACACAGGAACGACTAGATTGAAACACTCAGGCAATCAGGCTGCACTGCTTACAGACATTAGCTAGGCACAGCTTGATTTTGAGCAGGAGAGACTGCAGGCACACTCAGTCAAACCACTCTGTTGTCTCATAACTGCTGCACACTGCATGTGCTATCAATGCTTTTCACTGCCCCACTTCTCTTTTCTGCAAGTTAAGCTGGAAAAAAGCAGTAATGAAATATTTACAATCCAACTATTGGAGTTTGAAGGGGAGTGCCTGTTTGTTCCCTATCTACAAGTCAAACATTTAAGTGTAGGTTGACCTTGGTTTTAATTCATGCTAACAAATCACGGTGTGACTTAATTAGGATTTTTATGACATATTCTGGCTGAGGTAACACGAGCTGAGCCACTGAGAGTGGGCCATCACCCACTTGTTTACATTATTGTTTCAGCTGTTGAGATAAAGCTGCCAGAAAATTCTATTGAACAAGACTCTGTGGGATGGGCTCTAATTTCATTAAGCAATATATGCAAATGGAATATAATTTGCATTACTTTTGAGCAATTCAACACTTATTTGCTGGCAGACAAGCCCATACAAGACACCATGAACACACAATGGTCATAATTCTCAAAGCATTTGAAGCCATAAAGAAATGTAATTTGTTCCCATTTCATTTGGTTCATACTGCAAGTGCTCACATTGATGTGACATTAAAGATCTGATCCATAAACCAACTTAAAGACTCCCTTCTTTAATGTACAGTAAAACAGTTTCTCATAGTCTACCATGGGAGATAAAGGTACGACCCCATAATTAGGCATTTTATATCAATGTTGAATAGCCATTGGCTGACAGTCTTTTCTTAATGTCCAGTCTATTTATGGTCGAAAAGCTGTGCCAAAATGACAGTTGAACTAAACGCAGACATTAACATGATGTTGGTTCACAATACAACAAACTTAATTTTGCTACAACATCTAAAAAGGGCATCCAGGTTTAAGAATTGTTTTTTACTATAAAAGAAAAACAATGAGAGATAAAAAAGAACACAAACCTCCCCGGTGATTCTAACGCACAACTTTACGTTTGGGGGGCATCAGTTAACCTACTGAGGTAATTGACTTCATATATAAATAACAGAGTTTATTATACTGACATCACAGACAGAGATAATTGTAAGAGTCTGATGTGTTAAGTTCACCGTGCAACAAATGAAATACATTTAAATGTACAAAAAGTGTTTTTAAACACATACTCGTCTGTCTATATGGAGAAGATATTATGTGGATGTCCGTTCACAACGCTGCGGTCCTCGATCCTACGTGGAAACAGTGTCGACATGTGTTCGCCTAAAGTTCCTTATTTTGGCATTGTACTCAAACCAGCTTTGACCAGCAAGATGACATCATCATTATTATTAATATCGTTTGAACCACCTTTGCTGGGTGGTGGTATGAATCAGTTGCCTTCAAGAACTTTAGAGGCGACTCAGTCCCATAACATTAAAAGAACAGATGAACTTACCCTAAATTCTTCTAAGAGATACCGAATGACAACACATGGCCTACGTAGGTTTTAGCTGAGAAACTTGTAATCGGACTATAGTGAGTCTTTAATAAGGTTGCATTAAAGATTAAACTTTTCCTTTGCCCTCAACAGTCTTGTTCATTTGCCTGGGGTCATTCAGTATGCATTCAATGGGGTAAAGCTAAAGTACACAGATCAATAGTGAAGTCAGAAGGTTTAAAAGCTGGCAGGATGAATGGAATCTTTGAGTGTTTTGAATTATTCAGTGGTGTGGTGAATTTGTCAGTCTCCTTTGCGCTGACAGGACTGTTTACATCGTTACATTCAAAAGAGCAGATGTTAAGTACTTGGACAGATATGTTTTACTCATAACTTTTCATCTGTCAGTATTATCACTCAAAAAAAGACAAATATAAATACAAATATGCTAAATATACAATCCCCCTATTAAAAATAATCATTTCAAAGAAAATCAGTTTTAAATAAACACTACGGTGTCAACAATACTACAATTTTTAATATTTGCCAGTGCAACAGACAAACTAATCATTATCATATTCAAATAAAAACAAAAACAGATGCCAGGCCAATTTCATTCTAGTTAGAAACACGTGGGAGGATTGTGTTAACTGCCCAGGCAGACAAAGGGGAAGCCTTGCCACATGTAAAAAATGCCTGTAGCTAAACTGCATTCAGGTCAATTACAGCAATCAGTTCACACGTTTGGCCACCTAATGACAAGAACAAGTAAGACACACAAACAAACATCAAGATGGGCCCAGGACTCATCAGCTGTTAAGTGTTTAAAGTGGATGCTATTTAACAAGGTTCTGCAGCCATTGGGCTATTGAAATGAAGACACATTTCACACAATGAATGCAACTGTTATGTTTTCCAGAGAGATTGTATTTCTTCACCTAGCATTACGAAAATGGATAGGAATAAATCCAGGTGTTACTTTAAAGTGAATCATAGAGCAGATACAGTACAGCTACAGTGCAATGTATTATCAAGTGGCAATTACTGATAACCCCCCCAAAATTCTCATACAATCACTACTTTTAGAAAAAAAAAAAAACAGGTCGATTGAGGAGAAAAAATGTCTACCAAGTTGCAGCCTATTGTCAGTCCTCACACTACACTATATGTTAGGGGTTTTGCACTGTCCAAGGCTCCACATGTCTGCATCAGAATGAGGTTGAGAATGTTGTCGAGGTCATGACAGTGCAGCGTAAAGCAAGGATTCCTGTCGACGTGACAGATTTCTGCAAATGGCAGGATAAGCATGCGGGAGCAGACTGATTTTCCTGAGGTGCTTTGGGTTTTTAACAAATAAGGACTCAAATGGGTTATTACTAGGCCACACAGAGAATGTCACAAATGCTGCTGAAAGTCAGGCCCGTGTTAAAAATGCAAAATGAAATGTGTAAAATGCGGACGGTCAGCCACCTTGCCTGCTTTTAACTTGATGGTATGCTTTCTGCCCCACAACCAAAAGTGAGTGGTTGTATTAGTTAGTGTATGGAGGCTGAGAAGTGTGGAGAAAACTGTACATTACAAGTGAAAGAAAAGGATGGAAAAGAAAAAGACATACCCAAAAGGGGGCATATAAGAAGGATACAGCATCTGGAGAAAAAGCGAAGGTAAATTGCGCAGATAATAGATTATAGATATGCTCAAAACAAGGAATTCATAAGTGTGAAAAGCACATGAACCAAAACGAAGCACGGTAGGTGAAATGTTATGACATTAGTGTACTATACCATCACAGCAAAGCTTTGCATGTTGAGACAGTGTTTTAAAAAGAAATAATAAATGACAGCCATCATGCCACACAGGAAATCAGGCAGACGTTATGTATAAAACCAACGCTGGAAGTAAATACGAGTGTGCTCTTTTATTTTTGAAAGTATACTGACTGGAGCAAGCAGTGCTTCATGATGCAGTTAAGATCAACTTTTTGTTTGTGCATAGTAATAGACATAAGATTATTCACCTCAGTTATGTACTGATGTTCATCGACTGTAAGGTACACAGTTTGATTATGAATTTTTTAAATGGTTCTCTGCCCTTGAAGGCCAATCTGCTGTTAGCTAATGGAATATGGGACTCCAAGTTTCCTGCTTCTGACATTGAATGTAACATAATGGCAAGTGTATTTGCAGTCATGAGCAGTTCGTTTTCCCTTTTTAATAACTAGCAGGTAGTACTAGGAATGCAGATTTTAGCTAAAGAATGTAACAAACGAGACAGGAATTTGGCTTAAATCTTTGAAAATGAATATTGTGCTTCTGAAATAAGATAAGAGTACATGCAAAAACCAAGAGACAGTTCAGATTATGTTATTCATTGTAGAGGGGATAGTC
Source organism: Oreochromis aureus (assembly GCF_013358895.1). Classification (NCBI taxonomy): domain Eukaryota; kingdom Metazoa; phylum Chordata; class Actinopteri; order Cichliformes; family Cichlidae; genus Oreochromis; species Oreochromis aureus. Next base: position 12,197,890 of record NC_052961.1, on the reverse strand, counting down.
ATAAACTCTATATATAGCTGTAGTAGTTACTGTAAACCATAGCTTTCTGTCCCCAAAACTACAATACATATTAGGGTTCTGTTGCATCGGAGATGACATGACAAGAGAAGCAGCAGTCGCAGAAGTAAACAATGTAGGAAACATAACAGAATTATGTTTGACTCGTGTAATAATTTAAGGAAGGTTATCATCTGCTGTTATTTTTATGTCTTGCCATTGGAAGGTAAGCCTCAAGGGCAGCCTCTAAGCCACACGCTTCAGATCATGTTTTGTTCACATTCACTGGGGGGCTTTTTAGGTTTTCTTGTGATGCCACAGTGACGAGAACACAAGAAAGCTGGGAGAAAGACACGTAACAAATGGCCCAAACCCGAGCCTCTGCATTTGTTTCATGGCAGATGGGTCAGCTGCTCAACGCAGTGAGCTAACCAGGCGCCCTGGATGTCATGTTTTATTCTCCAGGTTTCTGATGCACTCAGATTTACAATTGAGTTTCTTCATACATAACATGAAAAAGTGCATTAAAACAGTTGGAAAGGAACTTTGTGGTTAGTTAACATGGACTGGCATTTAAACCTGACTGAGTCTTGATACTTTATTGCTTAGCTTTGCGGCACTTTAGTCAACCCATGTTGTTTTGAAATGTGCTTATAGAAAAATGACTAGACTTGACTACATATTTCTTCCTACAATTAAGAACGCCTGTTACAAGTTAAACTGTAAAGGAAGTGAGCTATTCTGCACTCTGCAACTCCAACTCTCTTTCACAGTGAATGAAATGAAAGCGTGTAAATGGGCAAGTGTTCAAGAATGAAGAAAGGCAAAACCTCTCCGTGTAGCCTTGAGTAAGTAGGTACTGCTACCATGTTTTGTTAGGCCAAGTGCAAGTACTTATATCTGAGTACTTTTTATGAACAACCTCCAATATGAGTACTTATGGTGCTGTCCTCAATGAGGGTCTGTAGCATGCAGTAAATGCTGTTCCAGTGTGTTGAAATGTCTTGCTGCAGCAGTCTTTTAATAGGCTGGTTAATCTGCACCTGAATGTCTTCCAGGTGTGAAAAGGCTAAGATGGAGCATTTTAAAATGCCCACCTATTCGATCTCATCCCATCTGTAACATTTCGAACCTTGTTAAAAGCTGGAAGGTTTGAGCGACACTCAGCAGGCTAGAGTCCGGCACCACTTGATCATGAAGGATATCATCAAACACGCCTCTTCTTGCTTGGCCTGCACGCGAACCCCAAAAGTGTTTTGCATGTAGAAGGACACTCTCCACTGCACAGTTAAACTGATGAGAGACATTATACTGACACTGCTAGTCACAACATCAACAGAGAAGCTGATGGCTGAAATGCCTGGCAAACATATGCATGGGCTTTTTTTTTTTTTTTTTTTTACAACATTGTGTGACTTTGATAGTACGGTGATACGGTGACAGCTCATACTTTCCTGTACGCTCAGAAGATGACAAAGTACCATATTATCTACAGCTTGTCATCAAGAGCAGTGCACTGGGTAAGAGCTTCTGTTATTTTTACAGGATGTCGGTTGCCGCTGCACATTTTTTCTTGATTCTACAGTGTTTACCTCAAAGCTGGTTATAGCTACTTCATATTGTTACATAAGTTAATTTATGTAACAATAACCCCTTAAAAAATAAACTAAATTTCCTATATAAAATGCCACTGTAGTTATATGATATGCACTCAGTTCTACTCAAGTTAACACCTTTTCCTATTTATTCCAAAAGAATGGGTCATTCGGAGCTGCCAGCTAGAGCTCCGGGAGACCAGATCTAATTATTCTGAACCTTAGCAGGAATCTTACGTTCCATTTTACCATCTCCAAACCACAACTATCCCTAATTTCCAGACACTCCAAGGCAGAACAGTAATTATCAACTTCCACTTTTATTAGCTATCTGTAATGGCTCTTGACCAATTATAAAGTGGTTGGAAAATTAGTTGTGTCAGAAAAGGCAAGAAAGGGAGACTCAATTGTTTGTTGCTTGAGGCCATCTTTGGGAAGTTATTTGTCAGAGAACAGGCGAGTCAAATAAAAGGGGAAAGAAAGTGGATGACTTTGAAGAGATGGATGTGCTGCGGTGGTGCAGGGGAAAAAGGGCAAAATGCTCAACGGAGCCACCTGCAAGTCCTTAAAACTTGAGCTTAAGCAGCCTGTGAAATAGCTTCCTGGGGTCACATAACCCCGAATTGTTCCAAGAAAAGGAGGGTGTATATAATGTCATGTATTTCACCTCCTCCTAACCACTGAGTGATAATGGCTAGAAAAACATAGAGTAAATGTGGGCAGAGTCTTCAGGCTTTGTTTCTGTTTTTGTTTATCAGGCATCCACAGATCCCTTCCAGTGTAGGCGTCTAGGGTAATGGATTAGAGTGCTGGTGCAAGTGATATCATGGTTGAGAAGGAACTGCATATTTTAAAGTTTCTTTGTCTTCATGTGAGGCCTATGTATTTCGCTTGCGAGTGAGACTCTTACTGATATGCCCCCTGGCATAGTGGTCCACTGTGAGTATAATTTAGTGCAGCAACACTGGCAAACCCAAGGGTGTTAAAGAATGGTAACAAGCTGCCCAAAGAGGATTTAACATTTGTTTGTGGCTACAGGAATATGGGAACTTTTGCATGCAAAATCCAGCCAGGTGTACCAGTTTTAATTAAAAATTGGCAGTTATTGTATACTACCTGCCAGCATATCAGTAATGACTTCAGTTAAAACTGTATGAAAAACATTTGATTCTTGAAATAAAGTTTATGTTTGTTGTAACGGAGGAAAGTGGGACAACAATAACTGCTGATCTGTGAATACCAATGAAACAAATTATGTCTACGCTCACCGGCCACTTTATTAGGTACACCTGTTAATCTAAATATTCAATTGAATTCAATTCAATTTTATATAGTGCCAACTCACAAGAACATTGGCCTGAAGGCACTTTATGTTATAGGTAAAGAGAAAACTGCAGCAATCAGACAACACCCGACATGAGTTAGCATTTAATGACAGATGGAAGGAAATATTCCTTTTTAATAGGTAGAAACCCCTGGCAGAACAAGGTAAGGAATCTGATATCTGATATGACCAGTTGGGAATGAGAATATCTAATCATTCATTCACATGGTAGCAACTCACAATGTTTAGGCATGTATGCATGGTCAAGATGACATGCTGAAGTTCTGAAAAAGACAAAATATCCAATAAGTGGCAATTCTTTCTAAAGTTAGAGGAGAATGCCAGTGTTTCAAGGTGATAGGAAGGAAACAGTAACTAATTTGTTACAACCACGGTATGCAGAAGAGCATTTCTAAACACCTGACATGTCAAACCTTGAAGCACATAGGCAGCAGCAAAAGAAGACCAGACTGGGTGCCACTCCTATCATCTAAGAACAGGAAACGAAGGCTACAATCCATGTCGACTCACAAAAATTGCACAACAGATTGTAAAATTGTCTGATGAAGCTCAACATCTGCAGCAACATTTGGATAATGGGGTAGAATTTAATGTAAACACATGAAAGCATGGATCCAGGTTCAGGTTGCTGTTGGTAGTGTAGTGGTGTAGATTATATTTTCTTGGCACACATTGGACCTCTTGTGTAATACATATTTTTTAATACATCATTATACATACAGTGTAATGCATCAATGGATTGTTTTTAAACAAAAGCATAGAAATGTGCACTAGAAACTCCTGGGTGTCCATTGCTTTCCACTGCCAGCTACTAATGTATTCAATGATAGCTGATATTAAAATATAAAAAAAAGATCAAACTCTAGCAAGCTGTTCATTGACATTTTATCTTTATTAATGCTTCTTTGACTCTACATAACTGTTTCTCCAGCAGAGCATAATCTAATATGAGATGTTGTCAGTTTGTGTTCTGCGGCTTTGTTAAAAAAAATTGCATGCCATCAATGTTATATTGACAATACAGCTTCAATTGTTAGCACAGAACATCACTTAAAATTCACATTCATGCATGCTGTGAATGAGCTGAAAAGGAAATTTATGTCACAAAAAAATCTCAAGTCCTCGAGTCCACGCTGAGCACTGCCCACACAGAGCTAAAAGACAACCTGCTAAACCGTCACAAATCTATCTGTAGCTGGGAAAGACTGTTTGTTTTCATATTTTTAAGTGCCTGGCTGTATAAAACAGAAAACCTACTAAATTTTCCAATATCATTTTGTTCTACATGTGTTGGCATACTGGTTTCCTTCCTTCAACGAGGTCTTTATAACAAAGCTAAAATACCAGAATTATCTAATAGTTACTACTATGGATACTATGAGGGACCACCACACCACTAAAGACACAGTTAAATAATAAAAATGAATAAAATTACACTTTCATGGAGCTTTAGTCCACTGACAATCGACAGGTTTTTCCAAACGGTTTCAGTCATACTGTGTCAAGCTTTGTTTTGCCTTTTCTTTTTAAAATGTGAAATAGCAGCACACCTAGGATTCAAAGTGTGAAGGTGCTTCTCAAAGACAATGCCGTAAAATCATCCCCAAACTAGTATTTGTTTCTAAGACACCTTGACAAACTTTTAGGAGAAAAGTTGCTGCTTTTGCTTGAGCTAAAAGAAGAAACAAACAACATCATACATATTGAATAAGAATTCTGATTTAAAAATAAGAATTACAATTAGAATTATTAATAATTACCATCTAGATATAAACATGCCTGAAAATAAACTCCTCTATAACATAAAAACAGACAGTTTTATGTTGACTTTGTTGACATGATGAAGCCTTGTGGAATATTCTACTGAATTAGAGTTTAACAAAAAGAAAGCTACCATTAATGGTAAACAACACAGGGCAGCAACTCACTGGGATCTTTATTGAATGAAGTGACGTCGGAAATCACTGCCAGCTTTAGCTCTGTGGTCCTTGAAGCTCTGAGGGATAAACAATGAAGGCATGCAACATGTGATCACTGTCAGATGACGCTGACAGTTACCAGCTCAATTTTTTAATATCTCAGATCTCTAAAATGTGAGAGCACAAACTAACTCCGCTGATGCCTTGTGACACTCGTGCTGTTTCTAGTTTTGCTTCTCAATACTACATTGTTACACGCCACTGTAACTAATTAAGCCGCTGTCAGCGGCTGTCGCGACACCGGCTAAGAGGCCAAGAGTCCACACTTGGATTACTTTAAGCCAGTGGCCTTTCATTATATCAAGGCCTTGTTCAGTCATAAATGTCTGCTTCAGGCACTGGACACTGCTCATTATCCAGCTCCTTCCAATGACAGCCACACATGAATTGGACCTTAAACACTGAAGCTCATAGAAGACAGCACTTCCCCCCTAATCCATTACCCATCTGGAAAAAAAGAGTTGTTTATGATTTTACTAGTTCTTTTCCATATGGGTACACACCAGGACCTTTAATAAAGACTGCTGGAAAAAGCAGCCTCAACCGCCCCATTTAACCTATGCCTGTTACATGGTGCTTAGTGTGACTCACTCACATTTAAAAAATCAGCATGAATCATCAGTCTGCCGGTCTTAGAGCTACATCAATCCTGATGAAGACCAACTCAGTTCAAAATTGTTTTTTTTTCCAAATTTGTGTCATCTCAATGTGTGCATTATTCATAGTGTTTGCTAATAATAAAACAGAGAGAGTTGGCCTGCTTCTGTACTGTACTGTGCTGTGACGTCAGATTGGACAGACCTTGGATTCATCATTGAAAACCTATTTAAAACTCATGATAGTTAAGTCTGTTTGTGCCTTCACACAATTGTGACAACATATCAAACATTGCCATGACATGACTTAGCCTTTGGATATATTGCCACAACTGCTAACTTTCAGTTTCATAACAGTATGAGTATATGGAGAGAGTGTGGCAGTTGTGTGTATGGATGTTGGAATAAACAACCAAAATGCTGAAACGGGGGCAGAACAAGTAGATCAAAATGGAAGTAAGTCACAGTAAGGCCCTTGTATCCACAGGGGCTAGGCAGAACAAAAAAAATGCAGGTTTCTAAACACAGCTTCGGAAAACAGTAACAGGTAACAAGCAGAAAACATACTGAAAAACTAAGAAAATGACAACCTTGGAAAATATCGTTACCCACAATTATTATTCAGTCCCACCTTGTCAATTGATACAATGACATCTGGATCGGTGATTAAAGACTGCACACTCACTTTCAAGGGCTTATTTTTACTTACACATTTCACCATCAGCTAATGACCTAATAATAGCCCAATGCAAAAAATACAGTATCCAGCAACGTCAATGTAGATTTATTATATTGGCTTTTATTAAAGCAACAATAGTGTTATACAAAAAGAACAATTAAAGATTCTCAATATAACTGGTGGTGTTTCTTTGAAAAATAAGAAAACAAAACATTTTTTGACTAATTTTGATATTAAGATGAGTAAATATGACTTTAAGGGCTCATATAATAATCGCATGAAAAGAAATGTAACAACATGAAGCATTTGTCTGGTCACTGTGGTTTTGTTATTTGGACACATATGATTACATTGAAAGCATATGTTGTTGGAAGTCCCTTTAAGGGCTCATATAATAACATGAAAAGAAATGTAACAACATGAAGCATTTGTCTGGTCACTGTGGTTTTGTTATGTTGGACACTTCACACACATTGAAAGCAGAAGTCCCGGCAGCTGGTTGGTTTAGGCTTAATGAAAATGCGAACAGGCTGGTTATTTAGATGTCTAAACTATACTAAACTACTAAATTTGTGATTTCTAATGGAGAAAAAATGCTATTTGTCCTTTTTAGAAAATTATACTTTTCTTGCCTTATTACACAACTTTTTCTAACCTCTTTTCAATGCAGGAATGTAATGTGACCAAAGAGAGATTTGTGTATAATGCGATGTTAATGTGTCCTTAATGTGCTTTGTGTACATTCTCAGCTCTACTTAGCCCACTTGTGACTGAGAAAGAATGCAAAGAGTGAACAAGACAGAGGCATGTGGTAACACAGAGTGGCTTTCAGGTATCATGCCTGAGACCACTTAACATTCTGTGTAACACTTGAATCACAAACTGGCAACTAAGCTCAAAAGTTGTTCAGAAAGTCTCCCTTGAATAATTATACTGCTGCAATCCCGACCACTGAGGGCGTCCAGTATGTTTGCTGAGCTCGTACTTTAAGTGAGAAAAGATTCATAAGCATCCAAGAATGACTACACCATGCTTGTTCCAGTCTAAAGCACTGGGCTGTGGTATTGGCTCTGTTGTTGAGATTGTGTCTAGTGTGCACCTTTGCAAACTCAGGAGACAGAACAATGTTTTGTTTGGTGCTTTCTATTGTGCTCACTACATAATCCACAAAAAAACAAGCTTGGATTCATTGAGAAAGTCTCTCAGAGAGCAGAGAATTCAGCTGCTTCTGAGTGAAATGGAGCATTGGATTTGTTCAGGCAGAACATTGCAATCATGCTCTCCATCAGGCGATCAGTATTAGCTCCTGCATTTACCAATCATATTCAAAAAAGTCACTGAGGTGGTCCTCATAATCTGACAGAAGAATTTCTCACTTTGCTAGACGTTCAAGCCAATAAACCATTACTAACAAAACCCTGTGTATAATCTCACAGTCAGTTTCATTTTAGGTACAGTTTTTCAAAGCGCCCTGTGTAGTACTGTGAAAAACGAAGTGCACCCCATGATTCAGTAGCTTGTAGAACCACCTTTAGTAGCAATTACTTGAAGTAATCATTTTCTGCATGGCTCGATTAGTCTTTCACATTGATGTGAAGGAATTTTGGCCCACTCTTCTTTATAATGTCGCTTCAGTTCATTGAAGTTTGTGGGCATTCATTTATACACAGCTCTCTCAAGGTCCCGCTACAGCATTTCTGTTGGATTGAGGTCTAAACTTTGACTAGGCCATCACAGCACCGTGATTCTTTTATTCTTTCTATCTGGATTATTGTCCTGTTGCATGGCCAAATTTCGGTCAAGCTTTAGCCGTCTAAAGCTGCCTCACATTTGACTCTAGATTATGTTGGTATATAGATGAGTTCATGGTCGACTCATTGACTGCAAGGTGTCCAGGTCGTGTGGTTGCAAAACAAGGTCAAATCATCATCCCACCACTATTTTGCTGGTCCTGCAAACTTGAGCTGTGCTGCCATGTTATTATTACCGTCTGCCAACCCTTTCAAATAAGCCATACTTATTCAGTCTTTTTGTGCATAACAAAGGAAAAATCCTTGGTTATGAGCAGTGGTTAGCACTGTTGGTCTTTTTTATTCATAGCAAGAAGGTTGTGGGTTCAAACATTACGGTCAGCCTTTCTGTATGATCACCCTGTACGTGTGCTTGGGTTTCCACCACACACCTAACAACTAGCATAACTGTTGCCATAGGAATGTCAAAGTGTGAGATCACCCCTTTATGTTGAGCCTGGATTGGCAGGGTGTATATGGCCTCTCACCCCATGACACCAGTTACATAAAAAAAGCAGGCTTGAAGGGTTTTAGCTTCCCAAAGAGACAAGCTTTTGTCCTGACATAAGAACATTAGTATATTTATACTACAGATTATAGGCAGATGAGGTTGGTACTTCTCATTAATTCTTTGTGAAGATTTTAGTCACTTCAGTCACTGCAACTTCACAGCTGGAGAAATATGGATACTTTGTTGTGCAGGAACCTGAAAGATCCTGCTAACCTGAAGGTAAACACCGGGGCCTAAGCAGCCCCCTGCCGCTAATTAGCGCTGATGTCCTTGTCAACAACACTACAGCATATAGTAGAGTAGATGTGGAACTGGAAGTGGGAGACATACAGTAGTTTTAAACTCATACTATAAGTAGATGGATGACATTATTCTGGTACAGCGTTTGATCATTGTTAGGATATGCATAGTCTTCAATGTTGCATCTGTTATGGACAGAACGCAAACACTACTATTGTCTCATGAATAAAACCCCATAATAAACCTTGTGCTTTTCAGTTCATCAGCGGATACACACTTAAGGAAGTTATGCATTCACAAATTTGTTTTCTGAGTTTCAGAACAAAGTGTTCCAACGCGGAGATTTTTGGTTTTATTTCAGATAAAACTGCATCTGGTACGATGTGAATAGGAATTAGACTGTAGTGAGGCTGACTGTGGATTGCTCACTGTTGATAGTTTATATAATCAAAAGGAAGGGATACCCTGTCTGATGAATCGCACAGGCTTATTCTCGGAGGAAGCATAATAAATTCCAATCTCTCTCATGCTTAGTAAACAGAATATATGGTTTTAAATTCAGGAAAGAGTCATTTCAGGGTGTATGTTTCCAAAATGCTAATCTTTATTCAGTAGATGTGCTTCTTTATGAAATATAGAAAAAACAAATAAAACAGACTGTCTGCAATGCACAGCTAAGAATCTAATACTTAAATGCTACTATTAATAAGATATATAATGCTTACACTTGGCTTTGCTGATTTTCTGGTTGTAAAACTTTCATCAGAATTAAATAACAATTATGGCAGACATTATGTTATGTGATGGATGAACTAACGAGAGAGGAGGTCAAATCCTAATTAAAGGGGTACTGAAGTGATTTACTATTCCCTTTCATAAATTTTGAAAGTGACAAATTAAAACAATACAATGAGGCTCCTGCCATGCTGGCAGCTCAGCGAGGCTGTACTGAGGCACAGTGCTTTAGAAAAATGTGAGCAGGAGAATAACACAATGTCCATGACAACAAAGGTAACCTGCTGATGCTTCGTATGCAGAATGGTTCCTGTCCATGATCTTTTAATTTAGTGACATACTGAAATTAACCAGTTAATATTAAAAATAGGTTTGGCTGGCCGAACGTATCAGGATGCCACAAAAACGTCTTAAAATTAGGTAAATACAACCTCAGTTCAAGAACAGCACATGACATATTACAGCTGCTTATGACATATTGCTTATTTGATAAACAGTCAAAATGTAGAATTGGTGTGTGGAAAAACTTAGGACACCCTATGACTCAAGAATTTGTAGAACTACATTTAGCGGCTAATGCTAATGCTAATGAATGCTAATGAAGCAACTGCAAGTAATCATTTTCTGTATGACTTTATCAGCATCTCACATTGCTGTGTAGTAATTTGGCCTCTTCCTCAGAATGTTCTTCAGCTCACTGAGGGTAGTGTGCAACAGCATTCAAATCAGGTTGTTGTCTGGGCTTTGACTGGGCCATTGCAACACGAGTTTTAAATGGTTATTCTGGTATACAGAGGAGTTCTTGGTCAACTCAATGACAAGGTTCTGATGTCCTGTGGCTGCAAAACAACCGAAATCATCAGCGTTCTACCACCATGTGAGGTGTTGCTGATATGCAACATGGCATTGGGCATTATGGCCAAACCTCTTGTGTTTGGTCTCATCTATCCAGGAGTCTTGAGGTTTGTTCAGATGTCTATTTGCAAACCTAAACTGTGTTGCCATGTTCTTTTTAGAGAGAAGACGATCTTACCTTCGGTTAATTTGCTTGTCTGTTTGGCAACTGTCTTGAATGTTTTCCACTTGTGAATAACCTTTTCACAATAAAATAATGGAAACAATGTTTGGAAATGATCTTAAAACCCTTCTCAGATAGATGGGCAGCAACGACTGCTTTCTTAAGATTAATGCTGATGTTTTTGACACATACCTAAACTCTCCAGATTAACAAACTGCTAAAACTTTCACAGAGGTGGTCACAGTTATAGACTGCTTCTATGTATTGGCTTAACTTTTGTTGACTAAAGAATGACATATCATGTCTTGTACTTCATCTAAGGTTTCATTTACCTAATTTTAAAACCTTCTAAGGACTCGATTATTTTATGTAATAATCAAGTTATTTTTCATGACTGCAAATTGCTGGACTGGCCATCCAGTGGAAAAAATAACAAACTAACATTCGGCAAAAGAGTACAGTCAACAACTGATTTAGTGAGCCATTCTGACTTTTAGTCTATACCACAGGTCAATGTCTCAGATCACTAGATCATAGAATTTCCCTATTATAATTACAATGAAAAGCAGGCTTAAAAAATGTCAGCTGTTAAGTAATTAAAAACTAATTTAGAAAGGCCAAAGTTGGTTTGAGGGAAGCTAGGAACATTTGCTGCATTACTAAGTTTTGTTCACCTGGCAGCACTGACTAATTTATTTGTCATCTGTAAAATGTCTCACTTGAGACATATCTTGATCTTCGTCTTAAAAAAAAAATTTCTGGGTTGATGCTGCTTCCACAAGAGAGTATGTTATACAAGTGTTTTCACAGGTGTTCATATGCATATACAGAAAATGGCAACCCACCAACACAATTTTGCTCAGGAAATTGCAATCTCTTCTAAGTCTCATCTTTTATTCTGTTTTACAGTGTACAACTCCTACGCACACACATTTAAAAGGACAAATTGAGATAGCGATTCCAAAGTGTAATATTTTATATAATACGTTATATTAAAAACTTCTTTCATAACAAATAATATGGCCAGTGTGAAGTTTTCAAAAGGTCATGGACGCACATAGAGGAGGTCAACTGTATGCCTGACATCATGTTACTGCGATAGGCTTGTGGGAGATGGTCTTCATTACAAATAACATCTGGGCTGAATGCCCTGTAGCAGTTTTTTTCATGATTAATAATGTACAGCTTTTTTTTTTATAGCTGCCCCCTTTGCCAATGGAATATTTTATATTGTTAACTTCAAACTTGGTCTGAGCTGTGTTTGAATAAAAGGACCAAAGGTACAAAGTAACACCTGTGCATCAACCCTGGAGTTGTTCATCCAGCTTGAAAAACTAATGATACTCTTCAATGAATATGAATAGATACAATGCCATTTGTCATGTTTTGAAGCTGCTCATCATCGTCCTCATCTTTATAATTATCACTATAAAAGTACCTGGCTTTGGCTCCGGACATCTGTTGGCATGGCAGCACACACACACCTCTGTTGCACTGGCATGGGCTGTGATCTGATGTTTGCTTAACTCAAGGCTCATTACACTCAGATGCAGAGGCAATATTGTTAGCAGCAGACCAGCTCAACATGCTTCATTGATGAAGAAAACTGTCAGCAACGCATTTGTTTGCGCTTTTTTATGTCTCTGTCTCTTTTGTATGCTCTGGTGCAGTAACAAAGCAACTTGGGCATAGCTGTGCTTAAAGTTTGTGTACTAAACAGTTTAGCTTTGCACAGAAAATGCAGCTGATTCTTTTTGTCATTACTATACAGGTATGTACATGGCGACAAAGTCCATCCATCCATTCCCTTAGCTGCTTATCCTACTAGGATTGCAGGGGCTGGAGGCTATTTCAGATGACTTTGGACAAATGGCAGGGTACACCCCAGACAGGTGGCCAGTTCATCACAGGGCAAACAAAAAGAGACAGATAAACATTCACACACTCAAACAGTGCCCATAGCCAATTTCTAATCACCAATTAAACTTAAATTAAACAATCATGTCTTTGGTCTGTGGGAGGTAATCGGAGCACCCGCAGGAACATGCAGCTCCACACAGAAAGGCTCCAGGCATGCTCCAACATACACCTTTTATTCTGATAGCATCAGCGATAATCACTGCACTCACAGACAAAAGTACTGGAAGAATTATAATTTGCCCTCTTGTACTATTTTGACAATAGTTCAACAGAGTAAGATAAAATTATAATAATTATTCCTTTCACTTTTAAGTCAACATTTAAGCTGTGGAAACAAAAGATATTTTTTTGTCCCACATTTCTGCAGGTGCTACATGTAAACTCAGTTTCAGAAATCATGAAATAATAAAAAAAAAAAAGCACATACAACAAGTAGTGAGCTGAAGATTCTCACATCAGAAAGCTAATGTAAGTGTCTTTCAGACATAACAGGCTCTCAAGATAGGGATCTTAGTATTTCAAAGGGTGTAACACTACGGAACATGGTACAAAATTTATTTCACCGAATAAGACATGATTTCATCACTGTTTACATACCCGCAGCAAAGATTTAAAATTTAGAAAGGAGAACACAGCAGACATACTATCTATAGCTGGCTAATGGGAAAATGCAGAATATTAGAGGGGTAAAAGACTATCAGTGAAGAAAATCAATTCCAAGTCTTGATATTAAAAAAAGAAAGTAGCACACATGAATGCAATCTCACCATTCCTAACTCGTGCCACAGCTTTGCTTCTGTTGCTAATTCAGTGATTTTGCTTTTGTTTTGGACAAATGCTAAAAAAGTTCCAGTTACAATGGCACTGATGAACAGACCTCCCACCCCTGTGGGGCTTAATCAGTGACAATGAAAGACATTTGTTTTTCCACTATTTGAGAGGCAGTTTTCAGCTGAACTGAGACTGGTAAACACTCAGTACACTGTGACAATATTGTTTACTCCTCGTTGAATAATATGTTGATTATTGGCAGATGGGTAGGAGCTTTAGTGCAAAAGGAAATCACCTTTTGAGGCACCTGTAACATACCAAAAGCACCAAATACAAAACCCAATAACTGTCAGCAAATAAATGAGAAAAATCTATTTGCAGCGTTTGCAGAAGGTTCAATTCTAAAATACAATAATGACTTGCTCGTTCACAGATAATCAGCTCATTTTCGTAAATGAATGTTTCCTTTAGCATTATTGATGAGTGTATAGCAATGTTCAACAAATGTAAACAGCGCTGAGTTATGATTTGAAATAAATGCGCAGTCATGCATTCCAAGGAAGGGATTTATATTCTCTACCCTTCAGCAGAAATATCAGCAGAGCTATCGTTTGTTTTCCTCCCCTCCCCGGTGCACTATTTACCAGCTGGGAGGAAGTAAATCTCTTTATCTAAATCAATTAATCAAATAACAAACACAGTTTAGTGAAGAAAGTCCTCATAGTCATACAGAGGTACTCAAACAGAAATGCAACTGAAAAACGATTTAGCCTTGGTTAAATTCTGTAACCTCAAACACGAAATCTGTGAATGGTGATGAATAAAAATTGAATCAGTGTGATCAGGAATATTTTTTTCTTCTTTGGGAGTGCTGAATATAAATCTGGGGTTAAAATGTGGTGCATTTTGGTTTGAAACATGCATTGAAGAAGAACAATTCTCCATTTTTTCTAGCATTGACAACTACAAACACACAGTATTATACAATCAATTGAGATTTTGCTTGTGACAAGGAGGTTATGTTTAGCTTGAAAAGTTTGGAATGAATACATACATAATGACACATACACCACTATAAACCACTTGAAAACCATTGCATGCAGTATGAAAAATAAATTTAAAATAGTTTTTTCACACAACAACAAGCAAACCTTGTGACAAACATTGCAGGGCTTCTAAGGATTTCTGGGAGGTGGCTGCGTCAGCCATGATAAAATCCTCTAGCATCTAGAAGTAACTGAACTTTTCATCCGTCTGCAGCATTTCAATTTCTAAATAAAATAGCAGCATTAATATTCTTATAAATCTTCATTTGCTCAATCTGATTTTCTTTTAGGTCAACGCTTCCACATAAAAGCAGATTATTTTCTAAATTCAGACTGATTTATCAACAGATAGACTCTTGAGAATCACTTAGTTCCCTTTACTGCAGTATACAGCACTGTGCAACAAAGGAGCTGACCTTATAATAAGCACCGAGAAGCAATACCTCTGGGCTACTCATGACAGAGCAGTTTTTCCTGCTGAAGGCACCCCTTTAAAAATTTTGAACTATTGCTGTAAAGAGATTAGCCCCAGTGTTTCTATACTTCGAGATCAAAAAGTGGCTGATAGCATGTCACTGTTAGTTTTCTCCTATGCTATCAACATTTTGCTATTGTATGGAACTTCTAAACTTAAGGTCATGTTCCACTTTCATACTCACTACTTACTGTTTTACTGCAAACATCCACCCTGTCATTGCTTTTTGTGATATGCTGCTCTTTGGTCCAACTCATAAACATGAATCTCCACTGTTATTCAACCACAGAGTTCTGCATTGTATCATATGCTGGTTGTCAGTGACATGCCAGTTTTACAGTTAGTTTGTTGGTGCTGTTTGACTGCAATTAAGGTCATGAATATAGTGTGTCGGTGAAGTTCCACAGCTCTAAACCAATGCCTATCCACATACGACAATGTGTGTGCATGGTGAATGGTGTCTGTGTGTGTGTGTACATGGCTGGGCCTGGGTCTGGGGCTTGCTGAGCCTTGGCCCCTGTGGGACATGGTCAAAAAAAACCCCACATTTGATGAGTCATGGATACCAAAGTTGCAAGCAGTGTTTGGGATTAAATGCCTCTCTGTGCTCTTACTTGAATCCTTAATAGAGGTCTTGCCATTCTCGTCTGACCTCTCCATAATGAGGCACTTTTGCACACTGGATGGCTGTTAACTGAATATTTTTTGGCTGTCCTGCTATTCCTAATAGAGTAAACACGTAAACTAAACATGTAGTCTAAAATCTTAAATCTTTCCTAAATCTGCATATGACGGTTGTTTTCTTTTTTGGTACTGCTACCAGTTCTTTTTTAATTCAGTGATTCTGGTTTAGTACTCGGGAAGGAGTGCCCAATAACTAAAAAAGAAAAGGGTAAGAACATGTTGCACTACATAGATAGAAAATTCGCTGCAATGCATAGCATATATTGCATATTTTGTGTGTCATTTCCCCTAGCCACAGTACTTACCCTCTCACAACAGGATCTGTCACTCAGATAGACTCAGAGATAGCATATCAAAAGGAAATGAATGTATGCTCTTCATTTTGTCTGCCCCAGAGATATCCCTATCTAAAAATATGCAGTAAAAGACCTTATGATACACACAGTATGATGAAAAAAATGTGGAAAAAAAATACATAAGATACATTTTAAATCACAGTCACAGGGTATTACCAAAGTTCAGATAACAGCAACTGCTACTCAGGCATTTCTTTGACTCAGCACGCTGCCGTTGCTGGAATTTAAATCTCTGCTGGAGCCAAGATCTAAACCTTTTAGACGGCAGTGCAGTGGCCCTGCTTCTCCCATCATTTAGAGATTTTCAAACTCACATGATTCTGTCTGGGAAGTCCCATTAGCTCGGATATGCTTGGGATATGTGGCTTAGGGGATGGATGTCCTGGAGCGCAGTTTGAGACAGGGTTGCTTTGATCCAGCAGCCAGTCTCTGTAGCCCTGGGTGCTGCTGTGTGAAGTATCAGTTCCACATAGAGTTACTATAAGGCCCTCGCTGCAGTAACTTCTCGCTGTGTGCCCTCTGGCTCAACATTGCTCAACGCAAAGTAGGAAATCTTCAGAGGACATCGAGGATGACGCTTCATAAAAAACTGGCTTTAGTTTCTGATACTAGTGTTCATGTCAGTCATAATTAATAAACACAGCACAAATCTTATGGAAGACACAATACTTTATTCACCAAGAGTTTATTTATCATCTTCTACTGTTAATTAGGTTATGTCCTGTTTGGGTTATTCCATTGGGAAAGCTGAAGTTCTGCTCAAACTGCTGTTCTGCTGAGTTTTTAACTTCGTCATCCTCTCAATAAATATGCACTAGATCACACATTATAATGAGAATGACCAATAGAGTTGCTGACACATGAACAAACTAGACCTTCCACTAAAAGTAAAAAGGAAGCCTGACAGGTGTACTACAAAGCAGGTTTGACATAGGTAGATTTTTGCTACTTTGACTGGCTCAACAAAATCGAAAACCCTATTCAAGGGTAACACGACTGTGATTATCAACTTTGTTAACTCAGGCTTTTTCATTCAGGCACTGAACAGACATTTCCAGTGGATCAGGGGATGAACAGGTGCGTTCAGGTCTTTCACTGTCCCATAAACCTAACGAATGAGATTTACAAATCACTTCAGTTTTTTTTGTCCAAGGAAATTGTAAAATTTTAGAATGGATCAAAACGACATTTCTACATTTTCTGCAAAACCACCCAAATGCATGCAAATTCCTTACTGTGCAGCAGATGTTGCACTGCTTTTACTTCCCTGTACAGTTTTGTTTGATGGCATCAGTAATTAAGACAGCGAACATCCACATATCACACTCTGGATATGCTATTGGGAAGACAAAAAACAAAACTGAATGAAAACCAGAACTCTGAGCATAACCTGTTAAACTGAGAGCCAACATTATGAAACTGAAACATGTGTCCTGGGGTTACAGCATGGATCATGGTTCTTGTCTAGACTTTGTTTGATGTCAAGCATCCAGCAAGCTAGTGTGTTCACAGGTGTTACCATGGCTTTGCATGTTGTAGCTGTGTACCAGGCTGGAACAGCCCGTAATATGGACTGGTCTTGTTTTTGGTCTTGTTGGTCTTTTTGCTTAACCTCTGCTACACACAATGCAAAAGTTATAATATACAAAAAACTGTTCAATAGTGGCATGAAACCAAGTGTTAAAAATGAATATTGCCTACCAAAGTAGTTCTTTCTTTAACAAGCCAGAGAAGTATGATTTTGAATTTGGTTCAATATTTTATTTTTGTCTTGGTCTGACACATAGAAAGAGCAAACTGTGGTTGACTTTGAGGATGAATTTGATGATTTCATGAAAGAAGAGCCAAGAGTCTCACACTGAAATTAAAATTCTCCTTCCATCCTCTACCAGTGTTTTTAACATAACCCTTTGCATTGAGGAATCATTCACAGGGGATTTTATTTTTCTTGTTTGCTCATTAAATGAGAAATAAATTGGAATCATAAGTGCTGTAATTACAGCTCGTGTCAGTTGTGTTTATTCTATTAAATGGAATGCATTGGGGGACTGCAGTGTGAGAGTCATAAAAAATGTGAAAACCAATGGTGAAACAGACAACATGGTGCTATAAGTGTGCACCATTTTTGTTTAAATGTAAGCTTCACTTTTTCTCCTCCTCTTCTAATGGCTTCACAGCAACCAGCTGAAAGTGGTGCAGTTAAATACGCTGAGCCAGAGAGGACTCGCTTAATCATTTAGGAAAAAAGAAGAGTACTTTCTTGTTGTTAAGGATGATAATAAAGTGCAAAACTCTCTTGCAGTTTTTTTTTCCCTGGGAGAATATAATGAGAGAGGTGCCCTAGTTTAACAAAGAATCTATCTTCTGCAGCGCACACACAAAAATCCAGACAAGACAAATATAGATAACATAATTAAATCAAACAATGTGGAAAGAAAATAGGAGCTCAGTTAGACGAGAAGCTCAGAATGGTGAACTGGATACTGAACAGCAAAGCCCAGGAGACATTTAAGACACACACTTAGGAGGATATCTGGGTGATGGTAGATTTTTATAGACTCTGAGGGGAGTTAAAAGTTGCTTTGACATACAGATTATTATTAAATTAACACTCAATTAACAAAAATAAAAATTTTGCACTTGATTCTTCTACTTCATCTTCTAAAATACTCGTTCTCTTATTTAGATGAGTTCAAATAAAATCATACACTTTTCTATTTCACATTTTAGGAGAAAAAAATATTGAACAAACACAGACAAGTAAAACAGGTTGCTGTTGTTGTTTTAAAAAACAAACAGAACTCCTTCATTCATCATAATCAGTATACAATATATAGCTGATTTGTAAATCAATACTTGATAGCTTTATACTAATATCAACCTTTGGACTGGTCAATCGGCACATAACCTCTTAATCCAAAGATAGAACATCTACACAAACAAAAAAAGATTTTCCTAAATATTACATTAATCGAAAACAAACTTAATTTTGAATTTAAGGTTTGCCATTATTTCACAAATTCATCTCTCCATAATACATAGTTTATACACCTAATCAGCCACAACAATACAGCACAATCTGCAAACCATCATCACTTTCCAAGAGCAGTGTCCCACCCCAGGGAGACTTTGTCACGCCTTTCTTAAACACTCACTGGAGAAAGTAATACATTACACTACTCATTAGATTACCTTTGTGTACACAAAGGTATTGTAATTCCATTTCATGTTCTCAAATGCATTGTCACACAATTAACATTTAACACGATAAACCTCAGGCTACAATCCCACACCTGTACAAATCTCCATCCTAGTGAGGAATATGAACATAAGTTGACACCACAAAGCAAATCTGAAAACAAACCCAAAGAGACTTCAGAGAAAAACATCTCTAGAAATGGAGGCTCATCATCGCCCTTGTTACTTGTTAAGAATCAGGGTCTTGCTGCTGTCATGGGGTCAGCAGGCACTCAGATTTAACATCACTCTGGCTCTTGCTAGTTTTGTGTTAGTATGCTCTCTGTAAAGATGCTTGATTAGCTTGAATAGCTGATGTTGTGCTAGTAATATAATTGGTTCTGATTGGGGCATGGTTGGGACTACCCACCATGCACTTAAAAAGTAGTATAAAAGTATTGTCTGTAATTCCACCACTCAAACGTTGCATGTTACTCTCTTATTTTACTTTTCCATGCACATGAACTGAAATAAACTGACTGTAGGCAAATGTGCAGAAACAAAAAACATGTTTGATGTTTTTTGTTTCTATCTGCCCATCATACAGATAACTGAAGAACCTTTGTAATGCAAGTCACTTAATTATTGTAAATGTAATGTAATTACTGAATATCATAATGCATTACATTATTGCCTTACCAATAAAATCTAATGTGATTGTAGATTAAAGATGCACCCAGCCCAGCGGTATAAAATTTATTGCTATGAACAACAAAGAAATAATTGACCAGATAATTGACCACACACGCACACACACACACACACACACGCACACGCACACACACACACACACACACACACACACACACACACACACACACACACACACACACACACACACACACACACACACACAGAGTCATGTTTTCATATCTTAGTGGGGACATCTAATTGACATAATGCTTTACCTAGCTGCTAACCCTAACCATCAAAAATGAATGCCTAAACCTAACCATAACCTAGATGTAAGGCTGACACTAAAACCACATTTTGAGTCTCAAACATGCCTTCAAACTCGTGGGGACAGGAATTTTGTCCCCATAAGGACTGTTGGTCCCCACAAGTATAGTAACATTCCAAAATTTTGGTACCCACAAAGATATGTAAACATGATACACACACACACACACACACTGCAGGATTTGCCAGCACAAACCCAATCTACAGAAGCCCCACCCCAAAATCCACAGGACCCAATGGCTTCCACTGCCAAACTTATAGGTTTACATCCTTAGGCAAAACTTTCCAGTAGTGCAACTTACGTCATATTTGATGTTTTGAACAACTTGAGTTTTAGATATTACAGATAACAAAGCTAGCCATATGAAGGAGTTTCGCTGCCTTAAAAGGAGTAGATATTTTAGTTAGGATGTGTATTGAATTTATGTTCAGTGTCTGCATGTTATATGTTTGCAGGCTTAAACTTAAGTGACTATCGAACAGCGGCATTCTAAATTATTTTCATCACTCTCTATTTTACTATAAAAGCTGTGCAGTGTAGCGTAAAGATCAAATGTGTGCTCTTTTCAAAGTTCAGAGTTTCTCAATGATGGTATCCATAAATATGTCTTTTTCCAGCCTCCATGTCAGTATGCATATGGACATTTGAGTACACTTAGTTTTGTTACTTTGCCAGTGTTTCAGCAATAAATGAGAATTAATATATGTGTGGAATTGAGAGACAGTCTGAATAACAGATTACAGCGAACACCTGTAAGCTCCATGACCTTGATTTTGTCTCTTTGTGGCAGGTGCCATCATCGCTGTTATTAATAGAATAGCTGCTGACTGCACTACGTCAGGTTGTCTGTGTTGGAAGTAGTCAAAGCCTCTGATCGCTGCAAACTAATGGCTTTCATTTGGATCTGACAGCTTGGTATTTGCAGGTCCCTCTTGTATTGATAGATTGCATAATTTACAGTCATTTGTTTACCCAGTCTGTCTTGTGTGTGCTACTTCGCCTCTGTAGAAGTGTAAAATAACAGAACGGGAATTGGATATGATTAATAGGACGACTTACAATGTTAAAGCTGATTCTGAGGAAATAAAATTTGTGTGGGCTTTGCTTTCTGAAACTCATATAGGTTTTCTGAAATAAATGTCAGTGTTATTTCTGTATAAAAACAGGTTAATTAAAAGTCTTGACTTGACTGTAAACATCAGATGTTAGTGGCAGTGGAAAGATTATACTGTAGCATGTGGGCTGCATCTGATCGTTCCTCTCTAATGTCACCCAGGGCTGTTGCTGCACTGTGGCATAATCACACCAACTTGCATGGCAGTTTTCACACAGATTATAAGCTAATCAATTTCTCTGCCAAAGTAGTCCAGATGGAGTTGGTATACAGTATGATGGCAATCTGTGAGCATCTCTAGCAAAAAGCCAAGGAGCCTCAGCTGAGAACATGATAAAAGAATTCAAAATGGGTTGCTGTAAAGAGGTAGGGGAGCTGCACCACAACAAACTCACCAATCACCAGGGATGAAAAGAGGGGTCCATGAGAGACCCAAGTTGTAGTTTTTATGTAGAAAACAAGAAAGTGATTTACTGCATAATGACTGCTCGTGTTTTCAACTTAAAACTGATGTCAGTTTGTTTTGTTATTTTTACAAAGGATCGTGACGCTACTACTGGCATTGTCAGGTCTGCTTATTATCCAGTAATTTGTACCATAACTGCCGAGAACAATTACTGCTGCTTTTTTATATTACCGAAAGGTAAGGCTTTTTTTAGACTCCATTTGATTCATGTGAAGAAAATCTTTTGAGGCTAAATGTCAGAATGACACTTCCTGCAGTAGCAAAGAGAACAGACACCAATAACCCAGACTAATGTGTTTTTTATGTACGTCCTTCATGTCAAGGTAACCAACAGCATCCAGCTTTATGGGTGGAGAGAGACGCACTGGGCTAGAAAGAACAGAGCCGAGACCGGCAATCCAACTGAGAGTTCATGTCAGATATCAGTCCAACATGCCATTGAGCCTTTTCAATTAGAGTTCTTCCTGTTTTCTCACCATTGATTTTAGTTGGCCAGAAAGTTTTTTGACTTGTATCAAAGTGAGTATCAAAAAGAAAATGTGGTAATGTTAGATTTTCTTTATTCCCAGTCTTTTTATTTCCTTTTGTTTAATAACAGATTATTGGGAAACGCCAAAAATGTCAGCATTGCGTCATAACAGCCATACACATATGGGACAATAAATCATAGCTAGGTAAAGAGATCAATCACATATTGACAAAAACTAATGTGCAAAAGTCTCGGCAACTCTCATTTCTTTATATTTTGCTTCCAAGGAGATGACACCAGATGTGTCTGAAAAGCACGTCCTTGAGAAATAAAGAAAATTCCAGCAAAGACCTGAAACTGGACTTGACAGATGCATCTGGCCTTCAGTTGATCGATGTACTGTTTGCTGAAGTCAAACAGTAGATGCTGTGGTAAAAGCAGAAATGGTCTCAGTGGAAGGGTGGCTGTCACAAAGGAGGGGGAAACAAGGGGAAAAGACTGAGGTATGCCAGATTACATACTGAAACTCAGTGGCAACAGGTCTTATGAAGCGATAAATCCCAATTTAAAATCTTTGGTTCAAATTGTCATCAGTATGTGCACAGGAGGGCAGGAGAGAGTAACAACATGGTGGAGGTTTCGTTTGAATTACAGTCAATGGTGTTCAGGATCTTATCAAAACCGATGGAATTATGAATGCAGTACCGTGAGATGTTTGTCCACCATTGCAATACCATCCAATTTGTTTCTTTTCAGTATGACAAGGACTCCAAAGTCACTGCTAGTACAGCAAAAGCATATCTGGAAAGAAAAACCCACAATGTATGCCTGTATCGGCCTCCCCAGAGTCAGGACCGTATAATTATTGCAGCAGAGTGGGATGATGTTGACAGAGAACAGAACAAAAGCAGCCAACCTCCAAGGAGGAGCTTTGAGTGTCCTTCAGGAAGCCTGGAGAACTACTATAAAGAAATTGCAAGAAAATTTGCCTAAGAGAGTTCAGGTTGCATTGAAGAATAAAGACAGTCATACAAAATACTATATCTCTTCTGCATCTCTTCAAAATACACTCTATTTTGTATACTGCATTTCCATGTATGTTTGTATGTGATTCAACAAATGTCTCTATTTCCTACTGCCAAAAAAAAAACAAAAAAAAAAACTAAATAAGGTATGGATCAAGACTTTTGCACAGTCCTATATGCATATATGTAATTACGTGGTTTGATAAAAAGCAACAGTACTGTTGAATAAATTATCCTCTGCTGTGGGGGAACAATGCTAAAGCGAGACAAAGCCAGAAGCAAATGGGTGCCGATTATCACGCCAGTGACAATTTCTGGTGTTTGAATGCAAAAACAGGTGTTAATTTGCACTCATGGCTACTTGTTGGAGTCAGCATCAGATGAGTACAGTTTAACACAATGATGTAACAAAAACACATTTGTAAAACTGAAGAATCAATTAACACTTAAGCAAGGTAAAATATAGTGTCCTTACCCAGTATGTGCACTACTACATAAAATAAAGAAACATCCGATCTGCATCCATGCGATTAGACACTGATGGATGTTTACAATAAAGTTGACAGATTGGGAACACTTACATAGTCTGATGCAATCAAAGGCAATATATCTTTGTCTCTTGTTTTGCTCATCACAGTTCAAGAGCCAAACAAAGTACAAATAAAAAAAATATACACCACATGAGCTGAAAAAGACCATTTTCCTTGCTCATTTGAATGATAGATAGCCAGTATGAGGTGGTTCTTGCTATTTGTTGTGAGTAGGGTGCCTTATTCAAACTGTATCACATTGCTACTACACTGTAATGTAATGTAATGTATTGCTGCGGGCCGGCAGAATGCATTTCTGCTGATCTGTACGTGCGCACAGCATCTTGTTACTACTAAAATTTATGTTGCTATATAAATAATTAAAGAGCTGTGTTTGTTGCAGTGCTCGAGAACATGTGGAAAGCTGGTATCGCAGCATGAGCTTGCTCCAATGATTTCATTGACTGAAACGCAATCATTAGAATGTCTTAGTGCCTTATTTTGGTTAGATGAGTGCAATGTGTAGGAGAGGTAAGAGGTAAAGCAGAGAGTGCCCTGTGGGATCTGTAAAAACTGGCAAAGTGGTAAACTGTATAGGACCTTGATGGATAACTTGGAAGAAGGATGCAGAGTAATATTTTGGGAGGGGAAATCTCATTTTCTCCAAGCTAGCTTAAGGGAGCACTAAACTCAATCAAACATAAATGTAATCAAACATGTCATTGCTCTTTGTAGCTGTAGAGGGATCTCTCTAACCACAGACTTGCAGTACCCAATTCTCTTACTCGCTCTCTCTCTGTCTTTCCTTCTGCCTCTCCCCTTCATCGCTCCATAAACAATGACACAACAGTCAGAGTAATTAAGGTCACAGAGAGGTTAGACCAGAAAAGTGAATGAGGGAGCCACTTTATTGCTCCCTTTGATAAAATATTTCTTTTTGTCTTTTTGAGTAAAGCTCACATTAAGTAGAAAATACTTTTCTATAAATATGAAAAAAGAAACATTTATTTTTTTTAAACGCTTGAATTTATTTTATTTTGGCCAAGCGGTGTGAACAACTTATGAACAGAGCATCCTCAATATCTTCTAAATTAATGCAGTGAACCTACTAGCAAATCTTTTATATTTTTAATTTTGTTGCTGTTATTCAATGGCTAACGTAATTCAATTATTTGCCCTATTTACAGCTTATGTTTTTAAAAAAAATCTTTACTAGTTCAAGTTCTGAACTTTTTCACTGAAAACATCTATCTGCTGCAGCCAACATCAATAGTGAGAGAGCGATAACCAGAACAGCAAAGTAGTAGACCAAACAGCTAAGCACTGAACTGAAAATTTCATAAAAAAAAAAAAAAAGCTTTGTGGACTCAACACTTCAAGTAATCCCTTTCACAGTGTCACATTGTCATTTTGGTACACTGTATTTTTCAAGCTTTACTCTTGGTACATAATGATACAACTACTGTTAAAAAAAGAATCCATCTCTATCATGTCATGACGTGTCTGTTCTTAACATGTTAATGATACAGAGCATGTGCAGAACATATGGTTTCAGTGCCTGAGATAATAGCATAACAAAGGACAGCATCATTTAGCTGCTCGACACAACCGAGACAGACAGCTTGCTGCTGTCAGTATCTGCTATATGTGGAATGCTTTGAGCACATCAATACCAGGAATACATTACTATGCATTATGACTCAAGGGAACATGGAATCATGGACATGTATTGATTAACAACACTTCCATTTCTAAGATACTACAAATACTAAAATGAGAGAAAGAGAGACGGGAAACAACGGCAGATAGATACATACGCACACACACACATATATATATATATATACAGTATATATGTGTGTGTGTCCAAGGTTTCTGAGACTTCTCACTTTGATATGAAGTCTTTATTTTTAATGCACAACTTTTGATTTTTTTTTCTGGAGCCTTAAAAAATAAAACATAAAAGTCCTCTACAGGATGCAGATGTTTCCTCAAGTTTAAGATTTAATATTTTGATATTGATGGAATTTTCATTATTTTACTCTGTGCAGTAAGGTTAGAGCCCTTTTCTGATCAGAAGGAAAAATATTGTCGAGTTTTTAGCAGAGTTCACGTTCAAGGCCATATCGACCTGCCTTAATATGGTCAGCTAGCTCCAGGTTGCTTAGAGCAATGCACACTGATGTGACTGGCTGACGGGAGGAAGAGGAAATTCAAACAAAAGACCCAAACAAAGGCTATGCAGAATGTCTGAAGGCATTTGAATGCATAATGTCAAATTAATATCTGCCCATAGAGAAAGCTTCTTGTAAAAGCTGCCTGGACACTACTCCATTGCAAAATATACAAATTGCCAGAATAAATATCATATTCAGCATATACGACTAGATATATTCATGCTAAGGGGTGTGTGGCTGGACATTGGGATAACTGTAGGGCAATGAGCATCAGTCAGGGAACATCATGTGGAGGTGATCTGAAGGAAACATGTTTCTATAGCCCACAACAAAAGAACTATTTTCTTCAAGAAATTGTGCGTCCTCTTGGTCAATTTTGAAAGATAATCATGGACAACATGAAAAACATTTCAAGGATAACAATGGAAGAAAAAGTAAGCTGCCTATATTTTGACTGCAATACTTTACTTTCCTGATATTTCAAATAGAGTGCCAAATGTAAGTGAAAGACAAATAGACTGAGAAACTGAGTTGAAGTGCAAGCCATTACACACCTGGTATAGACAGCTGCCTGGTGGAAATGGAGGAAATTTGTTCCATCACACGGAGGAAATATCAGTGACTGAAAAAATGGATGCTTCATGTACAGTGTAAACATCATGCGAGTATGTGAAATCTACCATGGTGATTTCTGTAAGTATTGGTTCACTGCAAATTTCCTGCCTGTCTCACATTTCTTTGCTAAATGTCTGCTTTGGGGATTTAATATGTGACCAGTCACTTTCTTCAAACTCCTAACTACTGTACTTGGACAGCAATGGATGTGGCATACACGAATTAATGTGTTTAACCCCAAGATTAGATTTCCAATAAAACAAATGCCCATTTGTAACTTTATGATTGCTTCTGACTCATTGTCTGACTCATACTTTGCATAGTTAATTTAATAAATTCAGCTGTTCTTAATTTTTTTGTACAATTGATTTTTACCAATATTTATTTGAATGTTATATGCTGTATATCGTAGCTATATACATAAGAGATTTTAGCAATCATATTATCTGTCTGTCTATATTTGTTCTTATTAATTCTTGTGAAATAACACCTCCTGCTAATGAAGCTGAGAATGAGAACAGAGGCCTATACTGCGAAGCAGGCTTTGTGCTTATCCAGGAACATTCAGTGTTAATGATGGATTTCTGAACTATCAAGGTGGTTCACTTCTTATTGGGGTATACTGCCAAAGTAACTTGTGCTGTAAACCTAACCTGCTCCAGAGCAGGAGAGTGGCAGGGTCTAAAGTTCAAGCCAACATACTAGCAAAACATGAAAACAAAACCCAAACCAGACAATTATTATTGGAAAACTCATCAGGTTTAAAAAACAAAGCATAAAATACTTCAAACTTGCTATTAGAAAAGCTTGAACTTTGAATTCCTGCACTGTTGCCTCACAGCAAGAAGGTCCTGAGTTCAGTTCCACCATCAGGCAGGCGTCTTTCTGTGTGGAGTTTGCATGTTCTCCCCCGTGTCTGCGTGGCTTCTCCCCGGTTACTCCGGCTTCCTCCCACAGTCCAAAGACATGCAGTTAGTGGGGTTAGGTTAACTGGAAACACTAAATTGCCCATAGGTGTGAATGGGGGAGTGTGAGTGCAGCTGGTTGTCTCTGTCTTTGTGTTAGCCCTGTGATAGACTGGCGACCTGTCCAGTCCAGCGTGTACCCTGCTTCTCGCCCTAAGATAGCTGGGATAGGCTCCAGCACCCCCCGCGACCCTGAAAAAGGATAAGTGGAAGTGGATGGATGCTTAACATGAACCCAAATAGTATAAACAAACTCAAAGTCCACAGACCAAAATCAGGAACCATGACAAAGCCTGTATCAGTACTCTAGTTTAACTTTCCCTTTTTCACCTCAGGAAAAAAACGAAAATGAAGATCCCCTAAAATCAGGCAGGGCAAGAAAGAAAGAAAAAACTTTGCTGCAAGTTGACACTTCCAAAAGGAATAGTAGGGAAAGACGCCGTCTCTGTCATCATACTTTCTAAATGCAGAGGGGTTTTTAACTTCATTTGAAGCTCAGTGATTTCTCGCCCGCTAAAATCTGTACAATGAAAACAGATTTTTAAAGAGAAGGATTTTCTCAAATTGCAATTTCCCAGCGGAGCTGCATGATAAATAATGTTTACCAACGGTCAATTACCATATCAAGGGATATTACTGGCTATAGTGCAGTCATGTGAAATGAATAGGAAAGGAAAACGTTCCGAGGTTCACACGAAGGTCTCTTCCATTAAGGATCAGCGAGTTATAAAAGACTGGCAGGATTATAGGTTCTGATTTTCGTTGCAAATTTTCTGTTTACTGATGGAAAGGTGTCAAAAGCAGATGTAATCCAAATACAATGATTGCCTGAGCTGTTATGAACACAGTCATGGTTAATAACTTTGTTTTCGAAATCACACATAGCAGATTGAGTCTACCTTCTGTTCTTTATATTTCCTGGCTGTGATTACAAAGTGTAGGTCCCACATCATGTAATCATCTGCAACCTTAATCAACATCATTTAAGTATGTCCTGCCTTTCATTGTGCTTTGTGGGTTTTCTAATCCATCTAGTGTGTTGTATCTTAGGGTACCCCCTCCTACCTTACAAAATCATGAGTTACTATTTATTGACAGACAGCCCAGTAACATGTGGTGGTGAACTATGTGTGCATTATTTCCTGAAGTCGCACTGATCACACATGGACTTTTTAAAATGTTAAATACAGCAATAAACAACAGTAAAAGACATTACTTAAATAACTGGGGTCCATAGAAAACTGCAAAGACTTGGTAGTGGATGGTATACTTTGTTTAAAGTGTCAATAAGGCAGGGCAGTGACTTTGAGAGGATTGATTTCGGTTTGAAGAAAAAGGTCATGTTTAATGACTTGCAAGTGGTTTATGCCAGCCTTGATCCATTCCAATATTAGGCAAGTAAATATCCAATAGAACCTTGTTTAATCAAATTGAACAAAGATTTAATTAGAGAAGTTCTTGTTTTTTTTAATTCCATATATTATACTCTCAGGACAAAAACTATCATTATTGTGCTCCTTTATTTTTTGCATGGTGGATAAAGAGGAATATTTTTGTCAGAGAACAATCAGAAACCTTTTTCGGGTGCAACTAATGACAGAAATAACCAGAAAGCCAATACCATTTCATTCATATGACACCTAGAAATGAAATAAGCAACACCTGTTTCATATCTATCACCAACACTTGCTTTGACATGCCTAATTTCCATTGTGCCATTGCACTTTGAACAAGTACAGACTAGCAGCGCTAATAGGAGTTTTTTCTTGAACAAGTATCTATTAAAAAACATTTATTCAATGAAACAAGAGAAAAAGAAAGAACATTTTCAAAGGCTTTATTCAAATTTCTCTTTCTACCAGTAAAAACCTTGACTTGAATACTTTTATATTACCATCAGTGTACTAAAGACAGTACATTTTGTGCAACCAAAACAGATCCAGAACCAAAAATTGTTCCCCTGTCATTTTTATGAAGCACAAATCAAATTATACGCGGTGATGTTGTTTCTATCTAATGAATGCAAACCATGAATTAGTGAGCCACATATACATATTAATGATTAAGACAATGAGTAAAACTCTCTCGAGCTGTCAAATACGGCAGAGAATAGTTGATGAAATAAACTTTCTTCAGGGACCACTTTAGTGGTGTTGCGTACAGAGGTACTTAAGGAGACTTTTATTTCTTGTTCCTAATAATTGGCACTCACCTTGTTGCTGTCCTCCATCTTTAAGTATATTGATTCATCACAAGAATTGTGCCTCAGTCGAGGCTTAGGTTGCTTGGGTAGATTGTTTTAGACTTTTGGGATTCAAGTCAAGTGCTAAAGAGGAGTGTCGAGTGTTCTCCTTTTTAATGAAAAGCACATCATTAAAGATTTTTGGAACTTCACAATAGAGTAGAACTGGGTATCTGAATTCAATTGCTTATAAATCTTCACATTCAAACATGTAGTTTATACTCAAATAACAACTGATCAGACAGAAACAAATACATCTGTGCCGTCCTACCAGCAGTGTGATTCATCTGTGTGATGAGGCTGGTGAGCTAACTGCAAATAGACAAGCCAGGCAGGAAATATGAGTGCTTTTCACACACAACAGCTCACTTATAGAGACTATGCAGATTTTTGACATTTGAAAATAAACACAGATGTACCCATGTTATCAACTCTCTCTTTGTCATCTCTAAAACTTTGAGATTAACAGCAAATTAAATTAAGGTTGTTGTTTTCTTTTTTTTAGCAAACTAAAAGTAGGCACATACTTCAGGTCCGAGCTAAAACAGTTAAAGATGTGACACGGGATTCTTAAAAAAAAAGTCTCCAGTGGCTCTAAGAGACGAGCCCAAGCCTAATAACCGAATCAGTCCTCTGCACTTTAGAAGTGGACTGATTCACTTCGCTTGTGTCTATGATATAATCATCTCGGGCACAAAGCTCTGGCTTTGAGCACAGATGCCCCATCCACCTGTCTTCTGTTTGAAGACAAACGGAAGACAGGTGGGACAGCCAATCAGAATACAACTATGTTAAAGAGAAGACGAAGGGGCTAACATGTCTTGTTTCAGACAGTGGGCCACTGCCAGGCAGTGGTATTAGAGTGTGAATTAAATATAGCAGCCACACTGAATATGGTCCAGAGCTCCATGAGAAGATGAAGATAAAGACAAAGAGAAGAAGATCTCGAAAAGTAGATCAGCCAAATTTTAATCAGGTCAGGTTTATCACTTTTATAGGCCCATTCCCAGAACTTTTTGATTACACCTGTTTGTCCATAACATGACCTAAATGTACACAGGGGGACATGGTCTGAATGAGCTATAGAAAATGGAATGCTATGATAAGCGTCATTCTTCTGTACAGCTCCATAGAGCATCTCAACATCATTATTTATTTTCACTTATCCAGTGTAATAGTGCAATAGTTCTTTCCCTCCCTCACGATTCCTGTGTATACACTTTGTTTGTTTACTTTTCCAGCTTCCATCAGTTTACTGTCTCCCGGGCAACAGTAACAACATCAATTGCTGGCAATGCAAATATTAAACTTTTTTTCTTTGAATTTTTATGAAAACACCTTACGGTTACTAGCTTTTACAACCTACATGACTGTAAACACTGACTGAGCCCAACTAGATGTATCAATCAGTTATCATTTGCACTCACAGCCTCCTGACAGTTGTTAAATGTGTGCCTGGCTTAAACAGGTCCGAGACAATACACACCTGCTGCAGCCTAAAAACTGTTTTTCCACTCATGTTAGGTCATCTAGAATCAGTCAGTCACACAGAGATATCACAGAGACTTTCCATCATACCACTGCTCTATTTATAAGCCTCCCCATACACCAATCCTACTCTCCAGGGAGGTCATTAATTTGCCTCTCTGTCAGTGGTATGCCCCACAAAAAGTCCATCAAAACTTGCTGGCTGCTTATCTTTATGGCTACATTTGCTCCATTAGAAATTATAGCCACATGGATTCTCATTAGAAAGAGGTCGTTTAATTACAGTGTCCTGACAAATTTAAGAAGCACATGAGACAGATGACCCTTTTATTTTTCTCTTATGTTTCAGTTTCAGACAAAATTAAATTACACTCAACACTGTTCACACTCATAGCATTTTAAATCTGACAGCTCTGAAAAATAGGGCAAAGCTACCTTATCTTGGGGGAATAGCTCACTGTCGTGCATTACCTCCCACAGACAATCTACTTAGTGTTGCCACTCCACATTGTTAATACTCCATTAATATCTGTCTTCATTACTGCGCTTTGTTTCAAGAGTGCCAGATCTCTGGAGTGGAGATAAAGTGGTCAGTACTGTTTCTCTGATGACTTTAGGACACGCTGTCCGTGACTATTTACTCCTTGCTCCTGTCTCAGCATTGAAACTTTTACAGCAGTGACCCCTTGACCTGAATACGCTCATATTGCACTTTTTATTTCAGGCACAGCGCCACAGTGGCCGTGAAAGGTGTTTAATGCACTGTCTTGTAAGAAGACAGTTGTGCTTGCCCATCAGCACTTATCCATCCTCCCAGTTTCTGCATCACTTTCTTATTTACAGCCATATCTCAGCTGGGTTTTGCTGAGCTAAGGCATTTCTCCTGAATTGAAAAGCCTCAGAGGTGTGAATAGTTCATCTGTATAAAGATATATCATTTGTCGAGATTTGCATGCTATGGAGTGTCTGAAGAGCACAAAAATATTTCACCATAAAACAGCAGTAATCCCTGATACTCTCAGCCTGCTGATACACTAAATTTGACAGCAAACACAATGAGTCACATCTGAGATAAAGGAAATGTTTTGTTAGTGTTGAAAGCAAAATTGAACATAACACACTAAAAATATTTTGGTTGCATGAAGTAACTGCATCTGTTGGTCTATAACACAAGGCTTCTTTGTTGAAAACTGCTGGGAGTTAGACTGCATTCAGTGTTGATTTATTCAGTATTGATCAGCCAGCTCTTGAATAGAAACACTAAAACACAGAGAAAGGGTTTCATTTCTGCATTGTTAAATGATTATGTATTACTAATACTCTTTTCCATAAGAGACGATAATTATTGTTAGAAACCCCACAGAGCTCGGTTCTTACTCTTATTATGAGTCATGCACTGCAATGTATTTTTGTTTCTTATAGAGAACATATATAATAGACACATAGGAATATGTGTAAACGAAAAGGTTGATTTACCACAGGTAAAAGTACACAGAAAATCCTATAAAAAATCGAACTCTAAGTTACAAGAGTTTAAATAATGGAGTAAACTGCAATAAAGGGCTGTGCCCAAGAGTATTAAGCAGCTCAATGTAATATTAATAAGAAAACCCAAGCCATAATATAGGGTCACAGTTTAGGGTTTAGTAGTTGGGATTGAGACATAAGGGACCAGGTAGCTTGCAAACACAAGCTGAAAATTTTTTGCATGATCTCATATGAAGTAGTGCTTAAAGACTGTGGCCTTATACCAAGAAGAGTAAAAAGGTATGGAAGTAGATAATGATGGCAAATTATACTGACTGAAGCACACTGACTATTACTAATACTAATATCCTGTGAGTTAGAGACAGAAATTGACTGTATGGATTGGTTTTGGTTTTCTTTGCATTGTAAATAGAGGAGGTAGAAGATCCACATTTGTCTGTTTTCACACAAAGAGGACTGTATTGTTGGCTAACAATACCATACATGATGTCTGTTAGCAAGCATAAATATCAGTGTCTAAAGTACAAAGTGAACTAATGAACACACAATAAAAACAACAAACTGTTCTGTCCTTGAACACTTTGACTTTGAGATTTTGAGAGTTTATCATTAATGCGTGTACAGTTACTATTAGAGTTTCCCACATACAGGCTACTCAGGTAGGCAACCCAAGTATACCTGGTGACTTGTTTTCTTAATGGCCAGGATAATCCCTTCTGCTACGTTTCCAGTGAGTCTTTCACTATGTAGTCCGATCGACTTCAACCACCACGGATTGCAGCTGTTCTGCTACAGAGATTTGCTGCAGTAGGGTGGCCACTCTTATCACAACTTGGTGAACTAGTTCATGTACTATTATACCAAGCTCCCTGAAGCTGTAGAGCAGAACAAGTACCAGTTGCACCTGCAGTCCAAGAGCAGAGGCTCTTTATTTTACAAAATGTATTTGACAAATAAAACGTTTGCAAAGAACCAAATATAAACAGTACCGTTTAGTGCACATTGAGTAATACTTGCCTTTACAGGGGAAGAAACTTCTTGTACTTGATTATAACCTGTGATTGTATTAAAAGATGTGTAATTACAGTGTAATAGATGTAACTCTGGCGCAATGTCCAGAGTGACAGCAATTGTAGTATAAATAACAGAACTGCCAGCCTTACTAATTTAACTAGTTGTACTAGTAGTTGTAATTGCAGTGGCAGTAGTAATTTTAATTAGAAATATCACATCCCATTAGCACAGCAAGAAACAGGAAGTCTGACTTGACTGAAAAGTCTTTTATTCAAAAGTGACAATGCTTTTAATCACTCTTAAAATGAACTTGGCTAACATTCACCAATCAGAGGAGCAGAAAACATTACCCACCTTCCCTTCTGCCTCCTGGCCTCTGCTCAGATCAACTTTACACACCCATTTCATGTGTTTTGATATTAATTAAAAGATATTAAAAATTTAATAACTTTATAAATATATATTAGCCATTGAGCTGTTACAAAGCCTTGTGCTCTGGTTCTGGGCTGTTCCTTAAACATACATGTATTCGAGAAAAGATTCAAAAAAACAATTTGTCATAGGATTACGTTCAGTTACATCAAAGCACTTCAGATTGTAAGGTAAAGACCCTACAACTAACAACAGTGTAAAATTCTTTTGGGGCTAAACCAAAATTATGAAGGGGATATATTGTCCAGAAATGTAAACTTAACCAGTGCAGTAGGCAGGAATAAATAGCTTCTCTTGAACAAACTCCTTAATTACCAACGTTAAAGGTTACCGGAGTGCAAAACAAGCACACTTAAAGCTTAAAGGAGCAAGAAGTTGCCAAGTAACTAGTAAGTTTTTACATATTAATGGGATGAAATTAGATCAAAACTGTGTTCTTTGCTCTCTTTTAGATCTACACATGGCACCATAAAGCATGTAGTAATCAACCTTTGCAGATATCAGCACATGAAAGAGAGTGCATTGCTTCACCTCATCTGTCACACTCAACCTTAGTACTCTCTGTCATGGTCTCTACTAGTAAGCAAGAAATGACAGAACTATCTAATATGTCACTTCTGTGCTGGTTTTCCGCTGATGGGAACAATTAAGTCAGCGCCTTATCTGCTATCTTCTTCTTTTCCCCCCCTCAGTTTTCGCAGGTGTTCCACTGGGCTTTTAATTTCCCTGCCTGATACTGTTTTATTTAGAGATGCTTGAACTTTGCTAGCTTGGCTTGCTGTTTGATAGAAGCGAGCTCCAATTTCTGCTCTTCACATCAACAACGCTTGTTTGCCTTGTTCACTTGGGACAACTCTTTATGTTACACACTGGCTTCAATTTTGCTTGGTTTTTTATTTTGACTTTGAGAGCAAAACAACTGGGCACCAGCAGTCTCTCTGACCTCTATTCATCTCTAGTCCTCCTTCTGAAATAAGCCCTTTTATCCCCACTAGATTCCTTATTCCTCAATGGAAATGCTTCACTGACACATTTTATTATATGTTTACCCAGTTTCAAGGGTGAGAAATTTGGCTGACTAAAGCATGCTGGATAAACAGAATGTGCTTGCAGAGAAAGACCATTTCAGTATGCATATTTTCTGACCATTAGCAAGGAACGTGAAACTCAGTAATTGGCCAGCTGGGAAGTGTTAAGATGGAGCTTAAATTCGCAAATAATCCCAAATCTACTGTATTTGTACTATTTGTATGAAAATTTAATATTTGCTCGCATGTGCATATGAGTAATACCCGCTCAGATACCTTGTTGTACTTTGTTGTTTAAGAGCATTCCCTGAGGGTGCACTTCTGGGAGACACTCCTTATCAGTATGATGAGGAAGATGGTTATGAAGAACTTTAAAATGCATTTACAAATGTGTGATTATACTTAAATTGGATAATCTAAATCCGACTCACTAGCCTGAAAATCAAAGCAAAATTACCTTAATATACCAATACTGAACAAAAATAAATGAATAATCATAATAAAAATCCTTAAAAGCCGTGATAACTAATTGATTTTTTATCTTTCATGCTAAAGCTGATAAGTACATCTAGTGTCTCTCAGTTTTCCATTCTGTTTTATTACCTCTCACACAGCTTGATTCTTGAAGCAGAATAACTAGAGGTGGGGGAAAGGAATGAGAGCAGTGGTGAAAGATTTGGGAAGTACCCTCTGTAAATGGAGCTGATGAGATAATTTTGGGAGCGTCTTCCAGTAGTGCACCCTCAGGGAATGCTTGATTGAATTCCCAATGGCTTTAGACTGAGATGCACGTAGGCCATCATAACATAACTTACATCTTAAATAATAAACAAAAATCATAGTTTCTACAAAAAGCTGTTAAATTTTGGTCTTCAAATTATTTGTTTTGAGATAATTGTGAGATGAGACTGCGTAGGAGCCACTTTTTTTTAATTGCAAAAAAAGTGGCTCTGTTTTTCTGAATTAATGACATAAGTTATAATCCCCAAAGATGCTCTGTTGCCTTGAAAGTCTAATTTCATGAGCAATAATGACCCCACCATTAATGTACATTAGGGAGATGCACTGAGAGATACTGGCATCTTTAAGTAATACAGATGGTAATGTTTGTCTTCCGGGTGTTACAGGATTTTCCTTGATCATTGGAACCAGGAGGGTTTCAGGATATATGACGATGCATGTGGGAAAAAAAAAGAAATCAAGAGACAGAGATGCCTGTATCTCCCACTGTTTTAAAAGTAAACAAAAAGAAAGTTGTATTGAAACTGAGCAGGGGGACGTTTTCTTGTAATTTCCCCGATAATTGTCTCATTAATTCAGATTTTTGTTAAATGAAAAGATTTCTCTGAGTTTATTCGTCAAGTGAATGCATTACACATCCGTTATGTGGTACTAATGTATTTGCATATATTTTATTTCTACAGCCATGTTGGCAAAAAATACTTTAAGGTAAATGCTAATGAAATGCTAATATGGCATTGCAAAAAATATAAATTCTATAGTTGAACATAAATATTTAATACTATAATTTATGGCAGTTCCTCTATGAATGTCTGCAAAAATTAATAGTGATACATTGCAAATCCAGAGATTTAATCTAGACCAAAGTGACAGACCAAAAGTGCCACAGAGCATAGAGCAATGCTAGGGAAAAAATGATAATAGGCATAGTTTTCTTGTCTATTATAGTATCATGAGTTCTTTCCATGTAGAACCAAAGCCATGGCACTGACAACATACATACAGTGCAGGGTTTTTTTTAATTTTCTTTAGAAAAATGAAAAAAATATATACAGAAGTTACATATTCATTACAATGAACAATCAAATGAGCCTTTTTTTGGTGACTTTTTCTGATTGACCATAATACTTAAAAAATGGCAGCTAATTTTTCAAGTTGATCTTTATTTTTTTTTCATTTAGCCTTCCTTTCTTATAAAGGAATGTAATAAAACATACATTTAATGGTTATCAGGAAATAGAATTGGTTAAATAAATCGCATTGAAATGAAATACTGTAAATGAATCACATTTATTTTAAACATGATATTTCCCTTCAGGTTAGGGTTTCCTCTCGGGAAAACTAGATTTATTATGAACTCATTATTTTTAGTTAGCTCCATCTTCTCAGTCCGTTATCACCAGTTTTACTGCTAACACTGCTGTCTGTCACATTTGTGCCTCCTGATAATTTTTATGGCTGCTGCCAACAAGAGTTCTGAATACAAAAGCTTTAATGAAGTGTCTTGGGCTGAAATCCTTTTAGGTCATGATTCAGTGATGCAGAAGAATGAATTGGGCATATAATTATACAAAGAAGTTGTGAACTGGCCCAGAGGGAAAAAAACACACACACAACCCCCCCCCCCAAAAAAAAAAAAAAAAAAAACCAAGCAGTCATTGGCTCTCTCCCTGGCTGTTTCTGGTGTGGCTCCATCACTGGTGTGAAGCATTGCAGTAAATATTGAGTAGAGCTGTCCAATAATGAATTTTTTTAATGCAGAAACAACAGGCATCACAATACACTGCAGGCCTGTACACCACTGACCTCGCGGTGTTTAAGACACTTTTGAGATTGAGCGAGATCAGGGAACAAACTCTGAATATGATGTGACGTGCAAGACTTATTGTGAACCTTCCCAGAGATATTAAATCCATTTCTATCCCAAGGCACTGCTAAGAATATCCCTTTTTCACTTCATTGATGTCTTTTGCACCAATGCAGTATGTATTAGTTGCCTTAGAAGAGGAGACAGAGAAGAGCACCAGTTCAGGATTGCTGAATACAAAAGGGATATCCATTGTGCTAACTGTGAAGACACCCAGACATTTCATTATATTACAATTTTTAACATCTGTTCTACATCTTCCAGAGCTCTCATAAAATACTCTGGCTTTTCATAGCTAGGCAATACTTGATGAAGCATCAGTTAGGTATTTTGATCACACATTCATCTTTTTTTTGTGGTTGTTAATGCTGGGGTTATCATGCTAATTCATTATAACCCAGGGGAAGATTAGTCAAAACCTGAGCATTAATTGCACTTTATACAACTTCCTTCAAATTTTGTGGTAAACAAGTGCATTGTTGTTTATGCAATGAGTCATTAATCACAAATGTCATTTAGTTCAAATCTCACAACATTCTCAACCTTTAGTTGAGCTCATTTGCATGTTTAACGCAAGTAATAATTCAATTTGTAATGAGATAATTAATCACAGTTGCCACTGCTCAAATTAATGATTGCCACTGCTTAACAAATAGAACAAAAGCCATGTGTAGGAACACAGAGTGCCTTTCGAAACAGGGAGTAAACAATAAGTGCTGAGGCCCATCAAATATTTAATTTGGCTGGAAGATTTTTCGTATTGTTTTTGCTAAGGCAAAGTATGAAAAATTAGCTACCTATTTTGACAAAAGGCTGCAAATGGAGTGGAACGGCCCACCTCTGCAAGAATGGGAAATACACTCTTATCTAGTATTGCCTGCCTGCTCTATTTTTTTTCCAGAGATACAAAGATTTATGCAAACTGTAACAATGCAGAAATAGCCTCTGGCTACTGTTTTGCACTGGGTTTGGTGTGTTTGTGCATCTATGGGTTTTACACCCATGTGTGTTTGTGTGTGTGTGTGTGTGTGTGTGTGTGTACGCACATGCATGAGTGAGTGGGTGCTTGCATGTGTGCATGTGAGTTTTGAATTGAATAAACGAACAATGACAAAAAGAGTTGTATAGACTGGTTTGTATATCATGTCAGACCCAGGGCTTTCACAACTGCAAAACTTGTAAATCAGGTCCTGGAACACTAAAATAGAAAGGACCTGGGGATGTTTGGTTCTAAAATGCAAACCAATCAGTGACACTGCTGCTAGGTATGGTGCAAAATAAAGTCAAGCTTAGAAAGTGTCTGGCAATTAATCTGTTAAACTAAAAATTTAAAAATTCTAAATTTGTTGATCTCCATAAAGTATTCAGGTATATAGAAGCCCCCCATATAGCTCCACTTCTTGAAGGAAAAGTATTTTCAAAAGCTGTTTTCCCAACAACTTCATGCAACCCTGAACTGTGGAGCAGCCCAGTGTTATGTTTAATTACCTTTGGGTTCTGCAGGAAACACCTAACGTGGCAAAAATTGTAAAGATTTATGCTGTAAGGTTTGGCTCCTTAACATAAAATACTGGCAACTCTAATTCTCAAAAATTAACCTACAAACCAGTTCCTACATTACTTGGCTATCAGCGACAGCATGGAAAAATTAGTAATAGCCCAGGATTTGATAAAGGCAGTGGAAGTATTCTACACTAACATATGCAGGAATTACTTCCGTACTTGTCTGATGTTTTATTTAAATGTAATTTTCTTTAAAACAACTTCCTTAAATTCAGCATGATTAAATATTGATTAGCTGTCACAGATTCTGTTCATAAGTTTGTGGACATAATTTCTAGGAGAAATGATAGCGGGTGTCCAGTT
The DNA here is from genome assembly GCF_013358895.1 of Oreochromis aureus. NCBI lineage: Eukaryota > Metazoa > Chordata > Actinopteri > Cichliformes > Cichlidae > Oreochromis > Oreochromis aureus. The sequence goes on along the minus strand of NC_052961.1, from coordinate 12,158,428 downwards.
TGATGGTCTAATGATCAAACCTTTGATTTTCATGTGGTCCCGGTGGCTTCAAAGAGTAATGACCTCCACCTTGCACTGGAGAGTTTTGCAGCCAAGTGTAGAGTGGCCGGGATGAGAATTAATGCTTCCAAATCCAAGGGCAAGGTTTTCAGTCAGAAAAGGCTGTTGCCCACTTCAGATCGCAGATGAGCTGCGGCCTCATGTTGATGAGTTTAAGTAGTGTTCATGAGTTGAGGGAGAGTGGAATGGGAGATTGACAGATGGATTAGCGCAGCATCTGCAGTGATGCAGGTGCTGTACGGTTTTGTTGTGGTGAACTCAGAGCTGAGCACGAAAGTAAAGTTATCGATTTACCGGCAAATCTATATTCCTATCCTCACCTATAGCCACAAATTATGGGTAGTAACTGAAAAAAGTAACTGATCATTGAACCAAGGATGGGAAGCGAGTTTCTTCTGAAGGTTCTGGACCCATTGTCAAAGACTGGCTAAGGAGCTCATTTATTCAGCAAGTAACATGTAACATCATATGAGACCACTGTTTCATCTGCCTGCATAATGACATCTCTCACCTTGTCAAAAAAGTGTTCTGGATGTGGTGTTCAGAGATGTCCAGAAACTTTGAAATGTTATAGATGACCAAGTTGATCATACAAACAATTAGTCTTTAAGGTACATGCTGTTTATGTATCTTTGGTGAACCATACAGACTTGGCGTAGCTTCCTCTGGGTATGACCTGTAGTATGAGGTCCAGTCAATAGCATAGTCTTGTTCTAACTGCTTCAGACAATCTCGTTTCAGTGGCTCATAAGTATTTTTTCACTGAGCATCGACAAAATTGTCAGTTGTCATTGATCAGGTTGTTGATCAATCGTCATTACAATGTATTTATTAACGATCATGAAACTGAGCTCACTGCCCATTATTTGTCAGTGGTGCTAGTTTCAGTCATTATGCAAATGTGCTGTTACTTCTCCCACTGAAAACGCTATGTCGAGATGAACGGAATCAATTTTTTGGGATTTCCTTACCTGGATGATTGAGCATGCAAAAAGACACATTATTTTGTGTTTCCACATTATTTAAACTAAGATTGGCTCATTGCTTACAGGTTTTACATGGGCAGCATGTTTCATCATATAAAATATGTATGTTGAATATGAAATACTCATAACTTCAATCTCAGTTTTATCAGTATTCACCCACGTAATTCACATAAAGCACCTTATCATACAGAAACAATATACATTCTATTTGAGCCTAGTATATAACAACACGGGTGGTGTTGTATAAATCAATGTAAGATAAATATAGTGCTCAATATTCTGAGTAGCAGGTGAGACGGCTTCATTCAAACTTTCAGACAAAAATCTGAACTTTTTATATAAAGCAATGTGAGTTATCAATGGACTCTTCCTGTGAACTGAAGCCAGGAGCAGTGCCAAAGTATTCTTACGCAGCTCTTAATGTCTGTTTTTGCTTCCATCTCTTGAGAGCAATGAGTGCACTAGTGGATAGAAATGTCTGTCAGTTTCTGTCTATCTTGGGATTTTCAGTGGTCTGAATCTATAAGGAGTTTAGAAGTATATTAAAAATACAAACACTGAGATGCTAGCCAGCTAATCTGCTCAATGCAGGTGTTAGTTGACAATTGCTTTAATTACCATGCTGTTGATTGGACTTGCCAGTGCCATTTTTTCTTTAACACACTAGCTGCTCTAAATCCAATTAAAGTTTCTTTTAAGCAGGAATTTATTATTATTATTGTATAACACATTTTTTTCCTGTGTATTAATTTTTTTTATGACAGAAACACACAAAAAACCCAATTTTTAAAATTTATTTTTAAAACATAGTGTTTTTATATCTTTTATCCAAGTAAAACTTTCACTGAAATTCAAAATCAGACTCACAAGAGCGACCTTGCCTAGAGTGCAGCAATTATAAAGTGTCAACTGTTGCATAAGTCACAAAGCACTGGACTTCTTGTGGCTCCTCTTGTGGGTGTTGGGTCCACAAGAGGATGGACCCATGTGGTCTGATGAGCTAACGCCTGGCTACCGGGTGGCCACCAACAAGCCTCTGCCCCAGGGTTGGGTCCAGGATGTGGTCCTGGTATCCAGCTCAGCCTAACAATGTGAGGAAGTCATTCATCCAGGAAGGACTCAGAGCAGAGCTGTTGCTCCTCTGCATTGAAAGGAGCCAGCTGATGTTGTTCAGGCACTTGGCCAAGATGCCTCCTGGGTGCCTCCTAGGTGAGGCATATCAGGCATGTTCAACTGGGATGAGACCTTGAGGCAGATCCAGGACATGCTGGGGGGGATTGCTGGCTTGGCATATCCCAGAAGAGCTGGTGGCTGGGGAGAGGGAGGCCAAGTCTGCTTTGACTCCATAGAACATAGACCAGGGTAACTGGTTAAAAAAAATAGATGGATGGGTAGACAGATAGTTTCACATCAGCATTTACCTCATATAACAGACCCATGCAAGACAAATACAAACACACAAAAACAACATTCATGCTTGCTCTGACCACTTCGATACTAAACTGCAGACTGAATACCCTGATCCATATCAAAATAAAGCAAAACAGACAGTGGCGATTTTTCTCTAGTTTCTCTCCACTCCTACTGAAACCAAAGCAGTTAATCTACAGTAGGAGAAATACTGTTGCTGAGGGTGAAGGGTTACAAAATTTCTTCAGATAATCACCCTTATTGTTAACATTCTATGTAAAATTGAGTTAGTAAAAGGCAATACAGAGTCCGCTTATATGTTGTTGAGAAAAATACTTGGCAAACTATAAAGAGTAGAAGTGATTAAGCACCTGTAGTATCAGATCCGATTTTGATCCTTGGCACAAGCATCTATGTGGAGCTTGCATTGTTCTCTTTATTCTCACTATATTGATCTCAGTAACAATGGGTGGGAAGATCTCAGCGGGCTTTATGACTCAGCAGATTCATCCAGTAGTTATTCACAGGGTCAAGCCAAGCTTTATAGATAAAGTTTTTTTTTCCCCTGGCAGGAAAGGTGTCTTAATGATAAGAAAAGGAACTGAATATTAGAAAGCATACAAATGTCCTTAGCACAGCAATATCTGTCACTAAGCATGACACTACTGCTTAACGTACCATTGGCTAAGAATGTAAATCTACTATGACAGGATTCACTGACTGGATGCTTCACCTTGGATGACATCCAGTGTTATGTTCAGCTATTTCTTAATTGAAGACTACAGCTGTATGCCTAAAGGTGCTATGGCTCTCAAGAGCATCTGTGAAACAACACAGTAACTACATTTAGAAAACTCTTTATATGCAGGTAGAGGCAAAAGTGTTTTGTAAATTAGAGACAACGGCACAATCTAGGGCATACCTGCAATAACTTCAGGTATTTCCTAATAAGGGGAGTAGTTTCATAATATCTTATAAAACTACTCAATAAGCAGTACTAAGACTGAACTGGAAACTTAGCCTTCAAAATAAAAGCTGTACCTTTTGAAACATGTTGGTTTCAGTGGTAAGTCACAACCTTTACTTCGAGGGGGAAATGTTCTCCCTCTCTGGTTTGCATTTCTCTTTTTCAAGTTTCACTGCAGCTCGGTAACTAGTTAGTGTGTGTTTTCAGACAAATCTGCGCCTTCCATGTAAATTACAAGTGATCACACCAATCTGCTTGCAACCAAAGCAATCAGAAGGTTTTTGGTACAAAAATTTATGACCAACCAGTCATCAACTAGTTAGGGAATACACTGATTGGTTGACCATAGTTTTTCCAAAGGGTCTCACGATCTGTGTGACGGAGGCCTAAAATGAAAACTGCCATCAGATTATGTCAGCTGTAGCTATCTAGCTAGATAACTGAAAACATGTCTGAGAATTACATTACAATTTTAAGCCATAATAATATATTTTAGACTAATTTTCTAGGTAGACATGAATTAGAATATTATTTACATCAAAATGAACTCTAAATTCCAGTCATCTTAATTCCCACACATCAAATATATTTGTTCTCAATTAGTGTCTTTTTTCTTAATTTTAATCAGTACATGTTTTGCTAGTTTATAAGAATTGCCTTGGTTTTGATTAAGAAGCTAGTTAGCTAATGAACCAAGCATGCTTACATAAGGTTTATCACCTTTTTTGTTGTGTTTTATATTGAAAAAATGTATTTAGTTTTGGAAAAATAAGTCATTGCATGCCACCCACGCACTATTTAAGGCTTGAGAGGTCTGTTGTTCATTGTCTTGGTTGCTAAGGTTTGACACGACTAACACTGAAGAGGAAATTTAGCTTACACATCACTAAATCTTGCATATTATATTATGAATATAAGTGTTCATTTAATTAATATCTATTGCACCTTTTAAGTAAACATAAATTGTTCATAGGAGTCTGGTGACAAGTCAATTAGACAACGGATGTTTTTAGTTGAACTTAGTTAAACCTGCAAATGTACCATTGTTTTTATCTTATTTTTATCTTGTTTTCTTCGCTGAGTGAAAATAAATTTCAATAATACATCAACACCTTGTACACAGTAAAACCAATCCTAAATATGGACTCTTCCTGTGAACTGAAACCTTTTTTCTGCTTTCAGAGATTAAAAATATACTGCTTTTACATTTTCATAGGAAGTATTTGCAGAAACATTTCCAAAGCCCGACTAAAGCTTTTGATTTTTCTTCCCCAGCAAACACTGTAGATGTATAATATTTCTGTACAGTTCTAATGAGCATCATTACTCCTGCATTGATGCAGTGCCAAATGAGCTCATTGAATTTTTAAAAAGGCACAGTTATTTAAAGCAAGTGATTTGAACATTAAATCTGCATCAAATATCTTCTTGAGACTCACATCACAGCAATTAAACATATTTCCTAAGCCCATTAGAAATTAAATGGATAGTGGTGGGGTAGGGTAGGTGCTGATTAAAAGAGTTCTATAAACTTGGAGAGGAGGGAATAATGTACTGGCATTCCCTTTACTGACTGAATCACAAAAAGCTCATCTCAGAGGACACCAAGTTCAGCTGCTTTCGTCTCAGCCTGAACAGATGGTAAGTGTACACAGCATAACTAAAACCAAGTCATTTTTAAACATCCTACTAAGATCTTTATCACTGAATGTGTTTGCGAGTGTAGTAATCCATGCTGAATTCATCTGCTCAGAGCGAACCCCTTTCTTACGTCAAACCCCCGTCAAAGCGCCACACATCACGTCTGTATTTTTTCTCCCGGTATCTTTGATTCACTGGAGGTACATCAGACGGCACCTGTGCCGAAGAATTTAATTTCTTCAGCAGATGCTAAGAAGCGACTCTGTTCTATTAGAGGGAGCACACTGTTCAGGACCATCGCTGTAGTCCAGTGAGCAAGAAATCTTGGCAAGACAAACACGATAAGCTCTGCCTGTCCTGAATCTTGACAGAACGCTGAAATTGTATGATTGTTACAGGAGTGAAAATCCCTCAGGTGAAAAATACAACAGCGTAGCTTCACAGCACCTCACACTTATTTGGCAGATATGAGTCTGGACATGTCACAACAGCACTGCAATACATGGGAACAGCAAAATTAAAAAGACCTTCTTTGAAATCCAATTGTCATATGCTATTCATAAGATCCATATACGTTATTGTTTTCTGCTATAAGACTTCCTCAATGTAGCAAATTAGCTTTAAAATTGGCATTTTATCTTTAGAAAATTAGCTTTTTATGTCAGCTTCTTCTAAGAAGACTAAACATCTGTTGGAAAATACAGTAACAGCAAGAGCATAAATAGCAGGTACGGCCATAAATGTCAGCAGGAGATGGTTGATTAGATGCAATCTGAGTTTTAAATGAAACATCTGGAAAATGAGCTTAAAAGAGACAGGATACTATAAGGCAGATGCCAGAGGCAGTATGATACATGTGTTATCACCTCATATTTTATTCTGGAAGGACATACTGTGTTAGGAAAATTATTAAAATATAACATCTATCACTCTGACACATAACTCGGGGAGCAAATTTGGGGTGTGAATGGCTAAAAAGCTCATTTTCGCTGTATGTTAGAACACTAAAATAATCTAAAACAAGGCATCATTAACACCTTCCAAACACCTTTGTACAACACTTAACTTTCATCCTGCTGAATCTCGCCTGTCGTCTCATGACGTCAAAAGAGTGTGAGACAAAAAAATATGATTCACACGATTATTCTTTCCAAGAGGGAGAGAAACACAAAGGTGGAAAAAAGATGGAAGAGAACAGACTTAGAGGTTAAAAGTATACTGACCTGCTTATGTTACAGCAACAAAGTGCTGCCAGTCTGCAGGGTGCAGACTCAATAGCCACATACTACAACAGGGCAGAAACACATGTATGACACATGTTAGTCTCTAACATTGATATCATTCAGTGATCAGGGCTTGTGGAGCAGGGCAGTTTCTACAAGCAATACCAACCCGACACAAGACAAGTGACACAGAAATGCTCTGAAGGAAAGACACAGTGTGATAGCTTAGGACAAATGAATTCCAGGAGGCTAACATGCAACACACACAGACAGTCCATTACAAACCAACACAGACTTCCCTTTTCTGCATGTTCTCCTCTTTGAAGAAAATCAACTTAACAAGGCTGTTTTGAGTGGCTCGCTTGCTGCATCACAATTCACTTCCTAAAGCCAGGTCTGCACAGAATACAGTCTGTTCTCAGCTTATCATGTAGGCAGATTTAATGCACCTCTCGTTCCAGTTTTACCAACAAAAAACAAACAAACAAAAGTAAAGTCATTGTGGAGTAAAATGAGTTGCTAGGAGCTGTAGGTCACGGGCACTCCTAGCACAGGCTGCAGCTACAAGCAGGGTGCACAGTGGAAGCAGAATCAGTGCAACGCTGCAGCTGACCACATCAAAGGCCTCAGCTGTGGGAAGTAAGGGAGAGAGGAAGGGACAGTATGACTCTCACAGCAGTCTTACTGCAGTTTGTGGAGCAAATATTGGTTAAACAGGACTTTCAGCTGGTAATGTTTACTTTCATGTAGCACTGCTAGAACACAAGCGCGTCAGGACATAAGAAGTAGGACTATAGGTGGATAGTAAACATAAACAATTTTTAAAAAGCTATCTTATCATCAAGTTATTTGGGCTTAAAGCAGTAACCAATTTATGTTCTAAAATACTACATGTTTTTAAGTGGTTGGTGTCAGCTTATCCCTCCATCTTGCACTTCCTTTCATCTCAGTAGGAGTGCTCAACAGTGTCATGATTTGTCAAACTCCCCAGAGCTACACTGAGGTCCCATGGCACTCCAGCATAGCATTCCAAACAGTATTTGGAAAGAATGACATTTTATTCAGGTGTCAGTCAAATTCAGATATTTTTACCTCCTAACTTGTCACTGAAAAGGAAAGTTTTTTGCTGTTAATCTTTATTTAAATAGAAACGTATGCACTTATTATAATTATAAATTTATGCAATATCGCATTGATTTGTCAACATTCTGATCTTTTGGTTGTGTATTATTTTATTATCTTGACATTTTGTGTGGGGTTTTTATGTAAAATACATCCTGTATTAAGACTACTTAAACAGGCAGATCTGACCTTAGGACATGCACTCTACTTCGGCACTGGATGTAGGAAAATGTAATTAAACACTGTTCTTGCCTTCAGCAAATGTAATGATGCTTTTTGCATCTACAAGCCGATTCGATCACAATGAGGGAAAAATGGAGCAACATTAAAAGAGTGTCCATATTTGAAATGGAACCACATTACTGAATGCCATAAAATCTGGTCAGTTAACTTTCAAACTGTGCAGCACAGATCCTATAAGAAGATCACACAAGCTATGACAGCCACAAATCTGAAATAACTTGAGCAAGCAAAAGTTGAGACAAAGAGTTTTCTGCTAGAGGCGGCAAAAAGACTTCTGTAGTACAACTAAGAACAAAGATACATTTTGGAAGAGACGCATGTAGAAACTCTGAAAATTGCACTTGCCAGTATAAGCTCTTATTATGTGTCCTAGATGTTTTAAAGCATATTTATCAAAGAACATAATCATTTCTTTTAATAAGTATCTCAAGATAAACCAAAGCTGTTTCCATCAGAATAATGAGCTTGACTTCCTTTTGATTATCTTCCCTCTACTGAGCTACACCCACACCTCGTCTTCTACTTGTAAACTATACTAGGAAACAATATGGTAATCATTTTCTAAGAAACAATAATATCTTTATGGAAACTGACAAGAACATGGGGTATTATTTCAGCTCTGGGGACACAACACCTTTGCTTTTGTGCTTATATGTTTTTCAACACCAAAATAAATCTTGCTGTGAAGTCATGAAGAGATTAGTGTTGCTTGACTGGTGTGGAAAATAATTTTCAGAAAGTATTGTAGCTAAGCCTGCGATCATCAGGACTATTTAAAGCAACAGTGTGCGAACTGCCGAGGGAGAATAATCTACAATGAGTACATGAGAGATATCAGCAGATGTTAGGTGTCATATTATTCAGCAGTTCGGTTTTTTGTACACAAAACTGTGTGGAACCTTTTTGCTGTATATATAATTAATTTGCACAAAGTATATTATTTATATATTTCATCATGCGTAACCATCACATTTCTTTATCTTCTCTTCCTCTCTCGCAGATCCCTCAGGTGAGCTACGCTTCTACAGCTCCAGAGCTGAGTGACAACACCCGCTACGACTTCTTTTCCCGTGTGGTGCCTCCAGACACATACCAGGCACAGGCGATGGTGGACATTGTCAAAGCTATGAACTGGAACTATGTCTCTACTGTCGCTTCAGAGGGAAACTATGGAGAAAGCGGGGTTGATGCATTTATTCAGAAGTCCCGAGAGGACGGTAAGTCCTTTTTCAAACATTTCCACAAGCGTCCCCGGGTATTTAAAATGATGTTAAAGTGGTTCTCGTTTTTGAATCTCATTTTGTCAACCACCAAAAGTGTTTCCATTTGAGTGAGAAAGAAATTCAACCTCTGAAGTCTGAATTTTTAAACGGTATCCTATTTAAAACTTAAAAAAAACTGCTGACTATAAAGATTGACTTTAAACATGAGCATTTTCACACAGAAGCTGGTTTTGTTGCTGTTGCATTATTCTTTCTGTCCCGTGTTATTGAGAGATGTTCATAAGACAGAGTAAAGCTTGAACTGGTTATTTCGATTTCTTAAACTGAATGAGTGCAGTCAAAATGATCCGAAAATAGTTCTCAGACAGGATCAAGAGTCTGGCTTCAATTTTCTTGTTTTGGCTTTACCACTAACTAGCTGATTATCTTAAGCAGATATGGCAAATGGCTAATGACTAATGCTGTAAATTTGAACTATTTCAGCGAAATCTGTGTTTGCAACTGTTATCTCCATGGAATAATATGAGCTACACAGGTGTGCAGTCGAAGCACTGAGGGAATTAATTTTGATTATCAAATTCTGAGAAGGCTCAACAGAGTGACAGTGAACCTGCAGAGCTAGCCTGAGGCATCATAGGGAGATAGCACTGCACAGTGCTGGGAATACAGTCAGTTTGGTGCAGCAAGCTGCCGGTACACAGTCAGCCTGACCCCTGAACTTCTTCTGTAGCAGAATGTAATCACTACAGACGTGTCCAGTACTCTCTGTGCCACTGCGTCCATTCAGTTTCTGCCAGATTCAAGCTGCTGCCTATCATCAGTCTTCCTGGAAAGGCACCGACAGCAGAACCCCCTGTGTGTCCGGCTCAGCTACCTCTTTGAACAGTCCACACAAAGGGGGAATCAAAGCCCCACAGGGAGATTTAAACTTTTCCTCTTCTTTTTTGAAAATAATGTTTTTCCCCCACATACTTTAAATTATGTGTTTAATACTACTTAATACTGACCTTGCACACACACTGTATCAGCTTAAAAAAACGTATTACATCTTTTAAAATCCCAGACTTCACATAAAAAGAGGCAATGAGTTCTGAAGTCATGCCAAGAGTGGAATCATGCTCTAAATGAATGGAAAATGAATCTCAGAGAAATGTTCTCGCACATGATAATATGTTGAGCACAAGCTGGTGTAAATGATTAGCTTCAATGTGTTAACATAAAATAGCTTTTTCTAATATAGGAAAAACCTATTTTATGAATCTTTGAGATTCTGAGTTTATGATATGAAACATAAGGAATGAAACCTGTAATTTATGTCATGTGAAATGAAATTCTGAATATACTAAGAGATACTTGATAATATACTGAAAGAATCTTAAGTAATCCATGATCTATATTAATCTACATAATCAAAATTATAGCCTTCTGAAATCTTATTTTTTGGGGGGTTTTAATTGACACCAACTTGGTTTAACTGATTCACTTTTTATTAACAGCTGTCATATGAAAAACAATATAAACAGTCTTGAGGCTACTTTGCACTGTCTTGAGGATTCCATTTCCACTGTTGCCACATCTTCAGTGCTCAAGTGTAATCTTGTTTTGCATCATTCCCGAAGCACATTAACAAGTCTTTTAGGAATATTGACACTTCAGCTGGAACCTGAACCACATGGTATGGGCAAGCATTCTGTTTCTCAGAGGGAACAGACAGGTCTATCATCTAACAGCCTATCAGAACTGTCATTCTGCTGCTTCAGGTTTCAATCTATATCTTTTAACTTTCATCGGTAGGATTGCTCTCAATCACTCTTTGTTGTAAAAACAGTTCAAACACTGAGACAACTGGCTCATTTATCAAATGCACTACAATGATAGAAGACAGGCTATCACAGTGGAACAGACAATAGTCTAAAGCAATGAATGTTTTAAATAACTGTAATTAGTGATAGTATGTGAACAGACATTACCTGAACTGGTAAAATGCTATTATATCAACATTTTTTAGGCCTAAAGATCAACTAACCTGTTCCAAGTTGATTATATTCAAGTTTCGTTCAACTATCATTGTTCTATATATCCATGTATATGCACTGATGTAGATCTACAGTGCCACTTGTGTTTAAAAAAAGAAGCGTTTATTCTTATATAAATGTGAATTCTTTGATTCTTAGTCTTGTGTACTTTGATGTCACAAACGTCACAGAGTAAAGACATGTCAAGACAAAGACAACATCTGGAACATCTGTCTTTGCAGACATTTTGTGTGGCATCAAAAAACCCTTTTGCTACTGTTTTTGCTGAAGGAACTGAAGGGGGTGACTTTGACTTTCATTTTTTTGAAACACCTTCTCAAATTCAACTGTCACTTGATTTAACCACCTAAGAGACAGCATGTGACAGAAACCATCAAGCACGCACACAAAATCAGTGTTTAAAGACAAGTACTGCTCTTTTCATTGACTCCAAATTATATATTTTTATACATATATACATACATATATATATATATATATATATAAAGTCCTGTCAAGTCAGCCCATCTATACGCCTTAAATTGGACTGGAGCAAAACTTTTACATGTCTGTTTTCCATGTGCTAAAGAATTGTTGAATCCAATCCTTTGGTCCAGTTCAGGTCTTTGGGTGATTATGTGAGCAAGACAGACAGAGGAGAAGCAGACAGCTCTGTCAAAATCAAATCCACAGGTATTTGGTTGCTAAATGGGTTCTGCAGTTGTCTGCTCACATAATAAAACAGCCAGATCACAACTGGCCAAATGTTCTGTCTCATTAAACAGCCAAAGGCCATACTGAGCAACAGTCTCCCCTGCCTAATGTCACTGTGGCCCTTTGCTGTGCTGTTTTGTGTGGAGAAAATCAGCTTTTTTCTCTAACATTTTCCATGCTGAAGGAGGTTAAAAATAAAGTGTAGTCCTATTGAATAAAAATAAATAATATTCTTTTATTAGGCTTACACAATCACTGAATTCATTAAACTTCGATAACTATAATTAGTTGTTGTTTATTCTGTTAAAACAACAAAACCATCAGGTTTACATTTTCATACATAAAATCTGAGTAGAATCGAAACGTATACCCAGTAGTACTTTTTCACTGAGAATATTGCTAATTATGATGTTGTTGAGAATCAGGCAGTTGTGTTGACCCTCAAGCTACATGATGTTAAGGTCCTCTTGTCAACACGCTGCAGATGCTGTTTCTGTGGCGTGGTTCAGACAGTTATATCTCTACTGAGTCCCGAGCAAGTTTCAGCCTCATAAATGGATATTTATAATTTTTCTCTAGCAGTACCCTGCTGTTTTATGATTCTGTTTAAGACTAGCTGGAGGACAACTGTAAAAAGTTCCACCATAATGCGACAAAAAGTAGTCTGGCCATTTATATATCTGCAGAGTTTTACTGTATGTTTGTTTGCTTCCAAGCAAAATAGAAGTGAACAAATGCATTGTTGCTTGGTATTCAAAGGAGTGTAAGTCCTGGGATTACTTGTGTGTGTGTGCGTGTGTGTGTGTGTTGGGTGATTTGGCAGAGCTGGAAGCAGCGGCACAGGTGTTAAAGTGTTGTGTTAGATGTTTGATAACACAAGGTCCTGCGAAATAATCTGGTATCATTGATCCAAGCTCACTGAACTTTCAAGAGGAAACTGAATTAAACTGATTTCACACAGCATTTGATCAGACTGACTGGACTTATCAGTACTACAGAGTGGAAACAGTTTGACATAGGGGCAGTCAATACCTCGGAGGATGTTGGAAATAACCTTTACTGTTTCTGTGAAAGCAAGCATGAACTACAAGCGGGCGAGCACAATTAAGGCATCCTCAAGAATGGGCATGTATTTCACCTAACCTTGGCCTTCTTCGTACAGTAAGAGGAGAACTGAGTTGAGATGGGTTGAAATGCTTCTTGTGGTTCCAATAGCAGAGTGGTTAGTGCATATACATGCGTGCATATCCCTTTATTGACAGAACCACTGATCAGATCCCTCCCTGGGGTCATTTGCTGTGTGTTATCCTGCTGGTCTCCCTCCCTCATTTCCTGTCACTATGCCACTAACAAAATAAAGGCCAAATTCTAAAAGGTGCCTTAAAAGCAGCTTCAAAAGACAGCATGGCTTTAGTATTACTAGGCAAAATTTACAACTGAATTGAAAAAAAAATTGTACATATTCAGCCACAATGAACTTCAAATTGACTGTTCAGTTTCACATGAAATATCTAGACTTTCTTTATAAAGTATGAGGCTCCTATATTCAGTTTTAACAGCCTGTTTAGAGTCCTGCTTCTAAGTTGCAACAAATCAAAAAACAACACTCTGCCAATGCAGGGCAATACAGGTAAATGCATGTGCATTTACTTGTATTGCACCAAAATGATGCTAATATACAAGAAGACCAATCCTTTCCAGATGGCCCAGAAGTCTGAAATCAAAGTGAAGATTATAATATATACACAGCTGCTAATGCTAATGGGTTGTTTTTTTAGTTTGTTATGTTTGTTTGTTTGTTTTTACTGTGTTAAAAAAGTCATTTTCAGTAGCTTTTCCAGCAATTTGCATTTATAGCATCTATTGCATACAGATCATCTACGCATTCAAAACCATATTGCATACATATCAGCTCTCCTTTCAGCATCTACTACTTTCAAAGATTTTTTTTCTTCAAAAAGGCATCATGAAATCAATTTTTACAACCACATAACACATTTGCAAATCCTTCTCTCACTTTGGTAATACAACCCCTAAAAGAGAGGTACATTTACTGTTCTATCATTCAAACATCATGGGTATTTTTATATCCTCTCTGGGGTCCAGGTAATTTCACTGTAAGATTTTTTGGGATGATTCAAGTATAATTGTGAAAGTAATCAATAGAAAGTTAAAGACCTCTATTACAATTGCATTTAATGAGAAATAATGTTATCAAAGACCATGACTTCTATTTTTCATAGGCAAGAATTTTCGATGCTAAAAACATGTTGGAACTGAATTACTGCTCATTTTGTTTTGTGTTAAATTGATGTGAAACCTTGTTAGTTACAGTAATGCAATTTCTGATTGAGCACATGAAATATGTTGACTTTATCAAGCTTCAGCTATGCTAGTCATTCTGTGATTATATCCTGCTTCTTAGAATAAAAATTAAAAACCATTACATAAATAAACCACAGTACAGAGTTGTCAATACTATTCATGTTAGGCAATCTGGTAATCAACTAAATTCATCAGCGTGTGCTGAACATTGGGGGGTTCAAGATCTCTGTCCAAATAAATAGATAAATCTGGGTAAATTCCAAGATGATTAAAGATGCAACTATTTTGCTGGTAATACCTGAAATGAGTAAAGAAAAAAAAAACTGCCTATTTATGCAAGATAATTCATAATTTTATGGGGGGGGGGCTATAGTGGTTGGGGCTGATTATTGTTGTACTAATCCACCCAGTAGCTATTGAAATATTTGTTGTTTACCAACCAACCCCCTAACCCCCCTGAAAATTACGCCCCTGACTAAATTGATGCCAGTCCAAAGAAATAGAAGTGAGATCATGACCAAAATTATTGGGATTCATACACAGACGACATAAATATCTAATGCAAATTTCATTGCACTCACTAAAATAGCTGTCAAGATTTTCCTGCAAATATCAACCACAATATAATAATAAATGTTAAGTGTGGAGATTACCAGCGTGAGTGGGTTTCACTCTAATGATGACAGTGGATTTGTGCTAATCCACCCAGTAGCTGTTGAAATATTTGTTGTTTACCAACCAACACATATTACCCTTCCTAGATTAACTGCACTAGGGGAAATAGTTGCTTAGCAGCTTCAAACTACGCTACTTCCCTTCATGTAACCATGCCACTTCTTTAAAAGTTATGAAGAGCAAATTTTAGACCATGTTAGGAAGTTTTGAGGTTAGTTTCGCGAGATCCTGCTTTGTTTTAAAATCTCAAAGTTTAATTTTGAACCAGCTCATTTTGGGGATTGCTTCAGCACCCCCGGTTTACAAGACATCACAAAGCACCCCAAAGACTGACACAATGGCGTTTTTTTCTGCATACAGTAAGTAAAGGCCATTTGTTTAGTCATGTAGCCTACTGTTGTTACCACTGTCCTGTTTGAAATAAATATATTCTATGAAAAGAAGTTGTTCTCTCCATTTTAAAGCTGCTATAATTAGGTTGAAACATTTGTGATAAATTTTAACAGTAATATTTTTACCAACCTTTGTCTGTATGAAAAAAGTTTAATGATTTTATAAACATTTCAACATATTAACTCATAGAGAACTCAGGACATTTTCTGGGACATTTCAGTAATAACTTATACCGAAGAGACAGCATGTAGCTTGTAAGCTGTATGAAAACTGTTCTACATGACTTTTCTGCAAAGTAAGGCCACTCAGGAATTTGTTTAGTCATGCTGAAATACAATATATTCTGAAATGACAAATAATATAATGTAAGAAGAAGAAAGCTTTTGTTTTTTAGGAGACACAGCAGAAGAAAGATTCAGGCATAACATATTAACGCTAGACCATTCAAATGTCACATACAGGACCTGTTTGCATGAGCCTCCTGACTATGTCAGCCCCTGTTTATCATGTGGGCATGATAAACAGTGTCATCATCAGGAGTGTTTGTCAAATGACAGCATGTCAGGCAACCATTTCATCTGCTGTTGCTGGACTGTGACTGAAAACTTCCATCATTTCAGACACAGAGCTGTTTTCCAAAAGCTGTTTTCATTTGGGCATATCCTTTCTCTCAAACTGCCCCTTGGGATTAAGGCTGGAGTGTCATTATGGAAAATGATTAAAAGAAAAGAGGGATAAAAGTACGGTGCCTTGTTATAGACACCATTGAAATGCAAGACCGTCCTCGATGCACAAGTCTTTGGTCCTTCACAAGATTTTGTTGTGTTTGTGATTCTGTCCGAAAAGCTGCTATTCCTCTAGTGTCCTTATTAGAGAGCGCAGGTCTTCTACAGTAATGGAAGGTGCAGTCTGTGTCAGTTTATTCTCACCTTGTGAAAAGTAGTGTCATTTTCTTTCAGTGGATATTGTATACCTATTTATTGTATCCTTTATATAATCAAGTTTAGTGAGATTATGGAATCAGACGGTCACACAATTTGAAATGAAAGGTGATTATTTTGTTTTTCATCTGAAGCAAGCCTACAAGACAAAACCTTAAATGTCAGTATGACAACGTTTCTTTCCCCCCATTTGGCGGGGGCTTTACTTTTCCTAAATTTGGACAATGACATTGCAATCTGCAATTAATTGAATGGATAGTATAAAATTGTAATTAATCAGATTTCCTTGCAAATGACAGTTGAAGCAGAGGAAAAGGGCAGCAAATATAGCACGGCGCAGGATGACAGGGAGATTATGCAAATGTTAGAAATGAGAGTTGCGTACTGCACCCTTTGTCATGAGGGAAATGTCAAGAGGAGTGATTTGAATACTCATTAACCTGAAAAGCCGTGAGAAAAATATTGTCGGAAGAGTTTTTCAGTAATATTGAAAATGTTTTGTTTGGCAAATAAACACAGGCTATTACTTACTTATGTAAATTCACCTTATGATTTTATGATACCATGGCTATAATTAAACTATCACTATGACAAAGACAGAATACTATAGTCTGTTTAATGAATTGATTCTTATTAACAAAGCTTTGTTTTGCTGTGATAGTAAGAATTACTAGAACAGGTAATCAATTCACAAAAACAGATGACAGCATTATGTAAATTTATAGCTTTGCATTATAAAGTGTACTATTCCAATTATACAATGTGTGAAAGAAAGGAAGTCAGACGACAGGAAGGAAGAAAAGACGCAAGGAAGGAACGTGTTCCTGCACCCCCGGTTCAACATGTCAAACACAGGAAATCCTTAAGAGGACTTAGACAGCTGCTCCTTCCACTTCAGGCCTTGTTAAGTTCTGATGAATGCCATATTGGGCTTCCGAGGGTTAAAGAAAACGTTGGGGGATTTTTCTCGTAAACTGTGCATCCACCCACATCCTTGGTATTATACTTGATACCCCAGCACTGTTCACCTACTGAAATTATTTACACTACCTTATCACCACTAAATGGCCAAAGACAACACGACGTTTGAAATTAACGTGGAAAATAACTCTAGAGGCCACAGAGGAATTCAAAAGCTACATTTAGACTTATAAAAAAAGAGGCCTACTTTTTCAGGATTCTAACGTAAATCATGCTGAATAGATATAGAAATGAAGTTATCTAATTTCATTAAACTCATACAGTAACATTTTGATGGATTTCCAAATGCTTTTGACAATTTTAATTCAGTTACATTGTTATGCTGTTCTGTCTACTTAGCACTTCTCTATTTTCCACTGTTCATTACCTTGTTTGATTAGCACTTGCAAATGGTTCCACGCCTTTACAGCTGTCACAACTACATTTTCAAAGGATGCTTTATGTTACTTTCAACCACCTGGAACTTGATTCCTCAGACTGAAAATCAATGAAGGGTTTTAGCTGCAGGTGTGCAGAGAGAGAACGATTGTCAAGACTTTGCCACTGATCTTGTATTTGCATAATGTGCTTTATCTCTATCATGTCACAGAGAATTGCCAACCCTGCATGGCAGAATATCCCAAACTTTCACTGATGCCACAAAACTCAATCTGTCGGTTCTCTTTATCGGGTTAAAGTTTCTCAGTTACGATATCTAATACTTTACTGGCACTGAAAAGTGGAGTTTTGCAATTTACGAAATTTTTCTAGACATGCAATTAAAGGGTTAGCAAGTTTGCATAATTTGCAAACTAACACATTTTGTGGTTTCATTAAAAATGAGTGAGTTAATAAAGAGATACCAATTGTTCATGGAGAAATTTAACATTTTCCACATTGTGAAACTATAAAGATTTAGACCAATATGCTGATGCTAAAGCAAATAAAAAAATGGGGTATACACATCTGAGAATTGTTTATCACTACATCATGGAGAAGGTGGAAGTCTTGGGCTGAGCCAAATATAAAATGAAGCTGCTTAATTACAAAAAGGATGAGGTAGAGGGATCCTGCTGCAGTGGAGGGTATACTTGTGAACCATAGCATACTCTAATAGTTCTGCACATTTCTGAAAGAAGCAAGGATATGTAGCATTTTCTGTCACTTGAAATATAATTCTGAAAATATTTGACCATTTGTAATGGGCTTATGTACCAAACCAGAAGCAGATCTCTATTTATATCACTTTTCACTGATGTTCTCAGACTGAAATCTCTTACAAAAGAGCACTTTTCACTACTTATAAAAAGAGCTGCAAAATATAATACATTTACTAAAGGGTAGAAACCTGATTTGCTTTTAAGTAACAAATTCAAAGACATGTCTAAACCTACAGTACATCTGTGCTTTTTAATACTATCATGATACATGTGTCGTATCCTCTTATCTTTTCTTGGAGAAAACAGAATTGCAAATGTAACATACTACTTTATCATGTAAAAATTTATGTTAATGCGAATACTTAATAAGTACTGAATATAAAGCTACCTCTTCAGAAAGTAGGAGAGCTTTTTATTTATTAAAAATCTTGTTTATTAGTAATTGTCTCTTGGAGAGAACTGTTAAAGATAAGCTGTGCTTTCTCACAGCCAAAGTGACCTGTTTGAGAAGGCAGCTTTATGCTGCTAATGGGCCAAACCCTATACATAATAGGTCTGCTGTCACATTTGACAAAGAAAAGCATCAAGCTGAAACTAGCACATCACTCCTATGTTTGCTTGAAATTAATTTATTGTCTAATAATCAAGTACTTTACTAATTACTGTGCCTCTGGTCCTTCTGTATCTAATTCTTATCAGAAACAGTGTAATGTAGTAGAAAAGAAATCCACAGTTTATAGACAAATTAACCAATGAAAACTTAGAAAATGTGCTGCACCTGCTCCTGAAAAGCAAACCAAACCAAAGACACCATTTATGACATCCAAAGGATCAAAATAACCTACGACTATATGCCAAAAGACAGAATGTCAACCACTATTTCATTTTGATACGTGTGTACCGATTACATAGTCTAACAGTGTGTGTAGGTGCAGGATCATTTTCAGAAATTCTTGGAAAATATAAGAATATGCCCCTCAAGGCCTTCTGTAGCACTTCATCCAAACCCACACATGATTAGAGAGCACCATTAATGTTTGCCTTGCAAGAGGAAGCAGTGCATACTTTAAACTCTTCATCTTTGGCTTAAAGATATAGTCACAGTAAGAGACATGCTATTCGGATTCTCCTTAGTAAGAGGAAAGTCCCGTGTTTGTCAGGTGACTCATTTTACCACAGTGCAGAAAACCTCATTTCACAGTGCTTAGAGGCCTGCCTTTGATTTATAAATCATTTGCACTCAGAAAGAAAATGTCATTCAGTCATTCTCAAATCTAACTCATAGTTACCCCAGAGCCTTTTTATTCAAGATCTGGGAACTCACTAGACGACATGCTATTCAGCAAAACTGCTTAATTAAAAATAAGACAAAGTTCTTTTCTAAAGAGTAGAAACACATTACCCAAATATCTATGTATGGATTTATGCAACCTTCGGTCAAATTGTCAGCTGCATATGAAAAAAAAAAAAAAAAAAAAAAAAACCCCTCAGATTAATACAATTTAGAACTTCACAGTTGCTGAAAAATAGGACAGTGTTGGATTTCTCAACCTCCTGCTGACGCAGACAAGTCATTTGTGCTTACACCACCGAGTTGAAATAATCATTTTAATGTATGTCATGGTAGTCAATAAACAGTGCTCTCTCTTGTTCCAGTAGCAATAACATTTCAAAACATATTTCTAAATAAATGGGTGTGCTGAAATGTAAAATTAGGGTTCTTGTGAATATATTTTAAATTTCAAATAGATCAAAAGCCCTACCACAAAATATTTGATATCTGATAATTGTTACTAAAATGACTTGACATTGCAAGTGCCGTGATTACACGATTTCATAAATAATATAAGACGAATGCAGAGGAAAATTAATATAACTGTAACATTCATTATAGCCGTTGCACATCTTTCTGATTCAGTGGGTACACAGCTAACATTGACCCTAAACACTGAATAACCTACTTATAAATAATGAATAAAGGCATTAATAAGTTATTTCAATGATGCTTTCATTGAACAAGGTCAAACTGTTTTTTGTCCATGTTCATACCTCCCACCCTTTATAAAATCTTGTGCTTCTTTAAAAAGTACACTGCAGTGGAGGCACTGCATGTTTACAGCATGCACTAACTTGAAGGAACAGTGTGGGATGAATAATATGTACAAAATAGCATGTTCTGTCACTGCTGCCCTCTTGCCCTCCATGAGCTTCCCCTGCACTGTGGAGATAAATATAGAGTGTGTCCACTTCCCTCCGGGACTTACAGTGTGCTGATATCAGAGCAGAGTTGCTGACAGATGTTGGACCAGTACTGGTTGCCATTTGGCTTAAGAAAATAGCCATGTCAACAAATACTTTCAGTTGATCCATCAGCTTAGAGGCCAGAGCGTAACAAAAGTTCCACCATTCTGTGGCCTTATATAATACTACTTTCACGGATTGTTAGCAGATTCATCAATACAAGTTTGAGTGGACCCTTTCTGTTGTTGTCGTTGTAATAGAGGCCAAAGATTAGAGCCTTGCAGTCAATTTAGCCACTAGTTGAGAGTACAGCCTCTGCAAATTGGTTCTTTCTATACCTTCTTTTTGATATTTAGGAAATAAAATATATATCTGTACCTGTACCAGGTTAATCATCTTAGTTTAGACTATTGAGTGTATGAATTTTGATAATCGATGCGATGCACAGCAGCAGTTAAATGGAATATCATGAATTAAGTGAATCAAAAGAGGCAACGTGTTGATTCAACATGGTGTGCAAAACGTTTTAATTCTAATTTTTGTCAAAGTTATTTCAGAACATCCTCTGCTGTTTCACCAAATTGAATTCACCCAATTCTTTCACTGCAAAAAAAAAAAAAAAAAAAAAAATTCTAATGGATATTATAACATTAAAAACTAGTTTATGTTACAATTTTTTATTTTTGATTATTTATTTTTTCTTTTTTTAACAACATATAATACTTTATAATGTGCCTAGGTAACCATTAAAAGAAAAGGAGACTGACAATTCTAACAATAAATGTGTGGCAGGGTTAGATTTGGCGTTGCTACAAAGAAGGAAAAGCATGCAACATCAAACATAACAGCAGCCATCAAATACATCAAATAGTTCTGTAAATAAACAAAACTGATGTCCAGTACAAATGCTGCCAGATCTGTCATGTGAAAGTAGAATGTGCTGGCCAACATTACATGAATATATTCATATAGGCTTTTTTAAAAACATGTTTCGGTATCTATATGTGGCATGTGAATATAGCTTTTTGATAAATCCCATTTAGATCACAACATATTTTATTTGGGGTGTCTTGTGGTATACTATCATTATAGAAAGTACATAACACAGGAAGATACACCACAGTCTTCTTTAATCCAATCTAATTTCACACACCACCATGCAGATGTCTTTCTAATTAACATCAGAGCATATCCCCTTGAGTATGTTTGAAACCCATTATAAGACTACACAGCAATCTGGGAAATTGCTTTCTATCATTTTGTTTCATCTTATGCTTCTTTGATACCCAAATATCCAACAGTACCATTTTAGTAACATGGCATAGATTAGCAACTCTATTGCTACTGGGTTGTTGATTTAAAACCGAAAAATCAAGAACTCAAAATGTTAAAAAGACCTGGCACATTGCTGTGGCTTCTGCTACTTAATTGAATCAACATGATGCCTCAGGGTTTGGACTGATATTTTAACATAAGTCCAAGCTGACATGTCCATCATGTCTCAAATGACGTGTTTTCTCTGTAAGACTTTGGCCAGGGAGTACACGGCATCGTTTCATCTATCCGAGTTATACCTGAACTAAAAGATTGTGTTTTAAAGTGTTTTAAAAAGCTAGGTAATGGAAAACTGGCCTATGGCACAGACATAGCAAACTCTGTACTGTGTGTAGACCTTTTAATTATATTTGCCAGTTGTTACGGCTGGTTTAAAGAAACTGTGGGTGTACTCACACTAGGGTATGTGTGCAGCGTCCAAGCACATTTGACCCCCAAAGTTCAGTTTGTTTGACTAATGTAATCACTTTGCTCTATGTGAACAGTGCCCTGGGCCAGGTGCCCTGGCACTGTTCCCGGAGAGTCCTGGCCCAGGGCACTCTGGGACATATTTGTATAAAATATCTACAATACAAGACTGTCTATTTTTATGGTCTCTTAGCACATATCTACTGTTCTCCAGTATAGTGTTCTACTGTACTGTTCTCCATTATAGATATTTATCTACTTTGACAGCAAAGTCAGACAGAGAGCATGTGTTCAGTGACATCTGAGAGGGGGAACTTGATTCGCACGAGCTTCACACAAAAAACAGTTCAGCCTAATTTTCCCAGCAGTACACAATGGTGAAGCCAGGACTCGTCACAAAATCTAGCCTAAAGCTGCTCTCCGATAATAACCTATAGACTCAGCAAGTCCCTGATGAGTTATCCAGGCTTAGCAAAAAGACACTGTGTCTGAAATGAATTTTAAAAGAAGAAACAATGTGCATACACACACACACGTACAGTACAACCACATATAAGTATAATAACTAAGACTGCTTTTATGAAATGGGGCAGATAAAAGCTTTAGATATGAAAAATGGCACAGATGCTTGCCATAATAAAGACAAATTGCATTGATAGATAGGTAGAATAGGGGCCATTCATCTTCTTCCCCCAAATAAAAAAGCCATTCATGTTCATGTGCAGTCTCTCTCATGTACCACATATACACTTATTTAACATGTTGTTCCTTTGTAATGTTTTACACATGGTACAGGCAGGAGTTGTCTTTAATTCACCCAATCTACTGAAAATAGCAGAAATGGAAGAAATCTGTTAGTCTGGACCATCTCTGCGGCTCTGCAGTCTATAATAATTATAATGGGATATTATACTGTAATTGAACCCCTGAGGAGAAATTCATTTCCTTTCATCCCCTCAGACCTGCACACTGAGGTGAGTGCACGGCATCAGTGACAGAAAAGCACCTCAGGGACATTGGGGTGGGAGATTTAGTGTCTTGCTCCAGGACACTTTAGCATGGTGGTTGCTCTAACATGGGACTGAATGTGAGCTTTTTAAAGCAGGGTCAGTCCCCTTAATGATTTCAGTGCGAGGTTTCCCTCTTTCTCTTCCCAGTGCTTCTCTCCCTCACACTCACTCATTGCATTCTGATAAGACAGGAGAAACATTATCTGTAAAAACAGATTTTGTACCAATAACAAAACGCTGCAGCTCATCTAGAGTAACATTTTACACCACTGAATGGTCACGATTCTACCTGTACTCTTCTTTTTCTAGCTTAGAACCAATTCCATCCATCCATTTTCTCTCACTGCACCGGTTTAAAAGCAGGACACTTTGCCAGTTTATAGCAGGCTTCTGGTGAACTGATTTGCATAAATCATGTTGTTTACAATTTACTAAATCAATGGGGTATATTTTTATTTTTATTCTTTGATCTCATGCGCCATTATCTGTTTGACGTGAACCACCGTGATCACACTACGGAGGCTGAGCATTGCTGATCTTTATAGACTACTGGTCAGCACCATGGCTGTACAGAGAACTCTTAATGGAACAACACTGCTGTTCAAAGCAGATGGGATTTCAAAGCTCTCAGAAACTCAAGCTGGTTTTGTAATTATTAACTGATTGTGTATGTAGCCTAATAAATAATTTGCTGCCATGCAACAGAGCACCCAGGGTGTTGATGTATTCATTTAACACTGAAAAAAAATGAAAAAAATGTCAAGTATCCATTGATAGAAATTGGCTCAACGTTAAAACTATAGAGGAAAAATTAGTTTGGTGATATTTCTCTGTATTTTCCTTGTGTATTTCTATCCTCCATTGATGAAAATGATGTCTGTTTGGTTAGGGCATCCCAATAAATGTAGTATTTATGTACCTGCATCTTTGTCACACTGCCAGCCTGGGGCTATTTTGTGTGCTTCTGCGCTACTCTTCACCAGCCACACGAGCTGAGCTGCAATCAGCTACGATGGTGGGGAATATTTAATGTTCATGGGAGCAATGTTTTTCCCACGGGTGTCAAATGAGAGGGAATATTAGTGTTCCGAACTATTAAGGGAACAGAGACCGGGGCTGACAGTGGAAGACACAAGAGGAGATCGGCAGTCTCCTGAGCAACGGATATTTTTAGAGGTGATTTTTCAATGTGGCTCAGAAGTTGAGAATTGTATAGGATAAGTGTTAGGAAACACATACAGCTCTCAAAGGTTTTCACAGTAGCTGCATCAAAAGTAGGAGCAATGCATCTGGTGTGTATTTGAAAGATTTGAAAGATTCATCAGGACAGTTACAACACTGAGGATCAGCGTTTGGTGTTGAAACCCAGCAGTTCAGTCTCTTTTGCTCTTTCACTGATTGTTATTGTACAGGTAGTTTTAATATAACCAACAATAAAATGTAACTATAATTCAATATGTACCTGGAGAAGTACATTTCATTGTTTCCTTAGGATTACTCTACAGTTGCATTTAGTTATTTTATAACTGTCTTTCTCTGCATGTTGTTGGTCAGTTTGCTGAGTTTAAGGAAAGTGTTGAAAAGTGGTGTACAGATAAGAAGGGGGCCAGTCCTTCAAGGGATCCCTCTAATTAAATCCTGTCTGATAGCAAGATGAAATCAGGCGAGCAGTTTATTGAAAAATCTGATTCTTGTAGTGACTGGTCTAATTCAATAATATTAATATAAAATTTGCAATAACCAAGACCTATAATTAGGCCAATTAAAAGCCACTTAGGTTGTGTAAAAATGCCATTCATGAGCTGCCTGGCATAGCTAAATCAAGAAATATATTTCTCTGCATTAGTTTATAGTCTTTTTGGAAAAAAAAAGTATCTTGCTCAGTGGCTGCTTTCCATCTTAGGATTTGAGCCGATGTCTATTAGTCAAATAACCATATCTTTAATCATGTTATATCACAGTAGTAAAAAGAAAAATAAAGAGGAAAAAATCAAATGCATAGATAAATCAGTGGTGAAACAAACTGCCATGTGTACCCTAGCGCTAACAGAGTTACACCAGTGGCCCTGTGGAGGACCCAGTTTTGTGCACATCCGGTCCTTCTGGTATTCTCTGTGCAAGTTAAACAATGCTGCAGCCTGCTGCCGTGATGTGAGAAGAGAAGAAAAGGAAGGGATGAGTGCTCTGCTTCGATATAGCAGATGTTGTGGGAATGGGGGACTGAAGTACCAGTGAGGCAAAGACATAGAGTCTAATGATTGATAGAGTCTCTGAGAGCCGAGCTGCTGCAAAATTTCCCATGTGATGTGAGTGTAACGACAGAGAGTTACGCAGATAAACCTCTGCTTCACTTTAATCAAAGACTCAACTGTCAGGAGCTTTTATTTTATAAAAAGATACACAAATATCATGACTTATAACATACTGTACAACCTTTCCTACATACTTCTAAATATTTAATTCCACTTAATGTTCACTAAAAAAAACCTAGATTTAGACACATTAACCTTCGTAGATCCATGATTAAAACTACAGGATGGGAAGCACAAAGAGAGACGGTGAATAACCATTAGGGGTTCATGGTTCACTACTTTCAGTACTGATTGAAGCCAGCAATGCCATTTCAGTTTTTAAAATTGCATAGTGTAACTCTGACTCTCTGTCTTTTTGTTAAAACTGAGGACAGAGCTCATCATCGGCAACAGTCAGATTTCTTCACGCTCATAAAGAATACATTTCCTTCATGACAGTAAAACACATTGCAGGAGCCCTCTGAATCTCCTGCAGGTTCAACTCAGAACACTAACCACCTTTAGTGAAAACCTACACTTAAAGACAAACTATAAATGGACCAAAATGGACTGACAACCTGTCAACATTACTACAAACTCTTCACATCCTCTCCTTAAACACATCTAAACACAGATCCGTCACTCCGCTATTACATAATGAACTCCCCTTCTATTAAGGCCAGTACGCTAACCTTGTCCAGTGGCTAACTAGAAGATTTACTTCTAGGACTGCAGTTATACTGACTAAACAGACTGATGACAGTTTGGTCAACAAGGCTTACTGAGAAGACATTTTAAGAAATATTACAATATCATAACTTCACATCAGATTTTGGCAACAGAACAGCCCTTATTGCTCGCTACTATAATCAATATTGAACTACTATGTCAAACGTGTTATAATTTGTGATAACTCAATCAATAAAAACCATAAGGGCAATAAAGAGAACAATCCTCCAATAAGAGGATCTATCCTATCCTTTATTATCTGCTGCGTCTTGCAATTTTAAAGAAAGTCTTCCAGATCACTTTGTGAGCAGTGTGCTCTAACTGCTCACAAAGTTTTATTGGCTTGATAAAGTAGTTTGTTGTGTAATCTTGCAACACCAGACAGCAAACAGATGGCTTTGAAAACATGCCTATGCCACCTTGCCTGAGTAATCATTACTCTTCACAGAGAAACCTACCTTACAACGTGCTTAAAAGCCAAAGCATAAAATAAATAAACTTAATTTCACCTGCCTACAATAGAAATTAGGAGTGTTATGATGACGTTGAGTATAATGCCATCTTCTTTGGAAGCTTTGAAATTCCAGATTACTAAATGATGACTCTGTTAATTGTGATATTCAAGTTGTGCTTTTTTGGCATATAAAAACAAGTAAGTACATTAGATGTTCAGATTTGATTGAACTATTGCTTGAGTGCAGACGGAAACATTACTTAACAACAAGACATCGACCAATGCACACAACAGGATGAATCTATTTCTCCAGTAAAGGAACTTCTAATCTATTTACTGAAAAGTGAATTTAAATATAAGCTGGAACTGCTGTGTTGCACTCATGACATGCATGACCAGCAGAAATCTATACATGAAAAACAAAAAACAGTTTCAGTAGAACAGCATTGTTATATTTCCTGCAGGATAAAATAAAACAGTAGTGCAAGCCACTGACTGATCTCCTGTTTGACTTAACCAAATGTGACTTTTTGTAACCATGAGTCAAGTAGCCCACCACCATTAATTTCATGGCATCCTCTATTCTTTACTGATATTTCCACTTTCACAACCTATTAGTAACTGAGCAGGGGCAGGCTTTGTTTAATAGTGTGAGTATGGCTGCCATAAACTGGACTAGGGGGTATTATTCCTGCATTGATTGCTCATTGGGCTGGCTTTGTACTGGGTCCCGAAAGGGAAATTCATTAGCATGTGCATATTCTCTGTGGCATTTTGGCAGGGTGACAAAACAGTTATCCTGAAATTTTGCATTGGGAGTTAAACAGCCTTAGCTTGTTGGTAACCAGGGCACATCCCCTCTTGCCTTTTGATTTGTGTTCAATAGAATGTAAGAAGGTGTGGATGCTCTTTAAATTGATCCATGGAGAATTGCTGTAGCTATAATTTGGTACATATATTCTTTCATGATAATTTCCTTGATAAAACCCATCAGCCATTCCCACATTGTTGCAATTTCATCATGGCTGCTGATGAAATGGATTCACCCTTTACAGTCCTCAGTTAATACACAATTCTAATCTCATAAATCTCTTTTCTTTGCTTGTCTTTTTTTTGGTGGCTCAGAATTTAGAGTGTGTTGTTTGCTGTTAAGAAGGTTAGTGGTTTGATCCCCAGTTTCTACATCTATAATTTATGTTGAAGTGTCTTTGGGCAAGATAAAGAAACACAAGTAGCACCTTATGCATCCATTTGGGTTTGCATGTGTCTGTGATTGCAGCTCTTAGTGCTGAAAGCGTTTCAAGTGCTGTCAGAGTAAAAAAGCATTATATTATAGTCCATTTACCATGGAATAAACTAGTATAGGGAAAGCTGTTACTAACTAACAAACCAAACTAATGTGTTAGTGTAGTTACATGGTTTAAATCTGCTGTGAGACCGACCGTCTCATAGCAAGAAGGTCTGAATCTGAGAAAGGCCTCTTTATTAGGTTGATTAGTGATTCTAAAAAAAATGTTGGTGTGACAATAAGTGGTTACTGTCACTCTGGTAACCTGTCAAAAAATAGCATTTAAAAAAATTGATGACAGGGTGTGCCAGCATGAGAGAGTTGAGCCAAGGATAGAAAAAATCTTTGTGTATTGAACACATGAAAATCACCAAATTACACAGGAACAAATTGTCACCAGTTGAATGTTAAACTTTTAAACTATTTGTATGTGTCATAGTGGTAAAAGAATAATCCTTCCACCTGCGCAGCACTAAGCACTGTCATTCAACCGTTAGAGCATCATGGACCGTGTCATTACAGTTATCTTGTTTTACCAAGACTAAAGTAAAAAATAAATAAATAAAATAAAGTAAATAAATAAGGAGTAAAAAGAGTTTGAAATTTACTGCAAAATTTCTACCATTGAAATCTATTCAGTGGTTAAAATTTTGCATTAAAACTGTTGTTTTCTAGGATGAAATGATGGCCAAATTGGCCAAAAATTCAATAAGCTAATGGGATTTTTCAAATACTGCATCCAATTTTGAAACAGCGTTTCAGTTTTCCGCTTCACTATGCCTAAAATATAACGGCTGGAATTTGCTAGTTGCTGTTGCTGCTGGTCATTACCTAAATAAATAACTAATCAATATCACAGGACAATCTTGTATATTACCCCGAAGCAATTACCTGACTAACTGAATTGGAAACTGAAGTAACGTATTTCATTTCTGTTATTTTTTTTCTACTTCCCTTTCAAACGTGGTACAATCCTGGGACAAGTACCAGATTTTTTTTTTTTTAATTGAAACAACCCATGTAATAGAAAAAAAATGCAAGAACAAAAGGAAACAGTTCCCAGTTAGAAGATTTATGTAGTAGCAAATGCTACTGCCCCCTGGTCTCACTGTCAGAACCATAACCTGAATTGATGGTTAGTCCTGTCTCCAAAATGCCTTTTTTGGTCCAAGGAAAACCTTTTTTTTAATGCCTTGCATCCCTCATTCCTTGAAATATTGCACCAGTGCACATTTAATAGTGCATTTATCATAAAAAAAGTCCAGAAGATTGAAAAAAGATGTGGGTTAAAAGAAGAGAAAGGCAAAATTTGAGTTAAATTGCATCGTAAACATGTTCTCCTAATGAAACGGTTTTGATTTGGAAACATTTTTTTGTTTGTTTGTTTTTTCCCAATCAGGTGGTTTGTGTATTTCCCAGTCAGTGAAAATACCACGTGAACCAAGACCTGGAGAGTTTGACAAGATTATCCGGAGGCTGAGTGAGAACCCCAATGCTCGAGTAGTCATTATCTTTGCCAATGAGGATGACATCAGGTGAGTACAGCAGAATCCTGAGTACTGTCAAGTAACATAATGGTTATCCAGACTTATGTCAACTACTGTTTTTTACACTTGATTAACACCAAATGAAATAAATTTAAATGAGGTACAGTTCTGAAAGAAATTCCAAGCTGCAGAAAGAGCAGGCATATGTTAAATACTGGAGACTGTATTAGAATGTGTGTTGTAGATTTATTGATTATATTGCCTTTCTAAATATAATGTACTACTCATATGTTAATATTTATGAGTTACAAATCTCAAATCTGGTTATACTTGAATTTGCTCAGTTCAACAAAATTCTATTTTTAATGTATAGACCAGCAAGCTGAGAGCCTATTAGAAAACGCTTGGTGATAGTGAGGAATGAAAAAAAAAAACCCACACACACTTTTAGCAGAAAAAAACTCACAGACTGTGGGTGAAGGAGAACAAACTTCCTCTGTGTCTGGTCAGAATGAGGGAAGAGCTAAGAGAAGAAAATAAACTGGATAGAGAGACAGCAAACAGGGCAAAGCACAAACAACAAAAAGAAGGCAAAGTTAATGACATGCATTACTGATTTTCAAATGCACAGGAAGTGAAATAGAGGACAGGATCAGAGGTGTTGAGTGCAACATCAGAGGTCCCTCAGTACCCTTGGTCTTATAACAATGCTGTCATAGCTACAAGAGACAAATGAAATAGTTAAAAACTAATCATGAGTATCTACATTTATTCGAGAAATTTGGTAAAATATAACGGCTGATGAACTTCAAGGAATTATTTTAAAATAGAAATACATGAAATAACTTGCTAGTTACCAGAATCAGATGGTTTTTAGCTGATCAGCCATGACCAGTTACAGCCCATTCAGCTGAGAGTATATTCAATTGACTATTGATCTGCCGTAGCTAGCGTGCACCTGGCCAGAAACATTGCCTCCATTCAGACCACATCAACTTAACTGTTCCACTCAGCAGCAAAATGCTGTGTAAGCTCGTGATTAAATATAAACAAGATATTACAAATGTAACATGCAAAGGGCTGTAATTGTATCTGGCTGCTGTAAAATGCTAATGCAGTAGCCGATAATTGCTTAGAGTAGCCTCTGCTGTTTCCTCATTTTCAACTCTCTGCCAATCTATGTATAAACTCAGTCAATCCTCACTCTTTATTGTGTTGTAGTAATTTAATTTAAAGTAATTGGTGTTCAACATTTATTAGCTCCAACTCATACATGATGTACTGAGCTCACACAGCGCTGTTTGAGATACACAAAAACGCTGCACACGGTGGGTACTAACACCAACATCAAAAACCATGTTGGAGATGTAATTATAGAGCAAGCCATGACATGTAAAATTTGTTAGATAAAGTGAAATTCATTTTTAATTAAATCTTATTTGAACAAATAGCTCAGTAAAGTAACTTGGAGCACTTTTTTTTCAGAGAATTGTTTTGATTGAAAAAAACATAGGAGAAAATTGTAAAATTGTAATCTGTAAAAATGTATCGAATCACCAAAGTTTTTATCAAGAACAAGTCTGTGCATCTAAATATTATATATGTTTACTAAAAAAGATATAAACCTTTCACAGCAAACTGCTTTTTATCCAGCTACGTTTATTTATCCCTTTCAGGTGCAGGTTACTTTGCAAGCCCAGAGTTTCTATATAGAGGGAAAACAACATACAACATACCCAACAAAACCAGCCAGACTTGTTAATGCAGCAATGAATGGTGATTCTGTATCACAAGTACTTATACACTAAGAGTGTCAGGGAGGGATTGACTACTTTACTTCATTTTATGATAATATTTTCAAAATAATTTTGAATATTTCGTCCATTCACTCATATCCCTTCTATCCTGGTAAAGCACTTTAATCCAATTTGGCATCTGTTCTGCTGTCCCCAACTATTACAGTATACAAAGTTAATGTTAACAGTGTCCCTGCTTTTATTTGCAGGGAAACAAATGTATCAATTACAATGTATTATCTACTATCAAGATGAATTAAATGAAATAAATTGCTGTAGGCTGAATTAAGAAACAGAAAAACTTGTGGCTTTGTAAGGGGAAATGTTTCCCTGCAACCATTCAGTAGGCCAGTGTATTCACAGTGGAAAAGGGCAGTGATTTGGGGTAGTCTCTTGATAATGACCGGGGCAGACGTCCCAGTGCTCATTGACTTAATCCGGTCCTGATAACGGGTAATAGTCTGGATATATAGTAATTACAGAAAGCCAGAGGGATTGCAGTACTGCATGCCTTTTCTATCCTTGAACTCAGGCAGTGTGAGCCTTCAGAAGACTAATAGGAACCCAAAATTGCCTACAAAGAAGGTATAGGAGACTGTGCTGTTTTGATGAAGCCCTTTAATATGATACAATAATTATATTACACTGCTATTTCAAGGTCATAGAAGTATAAGAAATAGTATTTGCTGGGTAGCCTTTCACAGTCTAGATAGGTAGGTATGCTTGCACAATACAGATTGCTCTGTGTGGAAACAACATGATCTATGTAATAAATACATACATATAAAACTAATTAAATTAATTGTCACTGTAAAAATGTAACATTGAATTTTATTAATTGGTTAGGTTGTGCGTCATTTTGTCATTTTCAACACCTGAAATTTATGTTTGACTTTACCACAGGCAAATAAAATTGCAGTGCTTCTATAATGAATATGTTTACATCAGCACTAAATTAAATGGCAGTGTTTAAAGTAAAATGTGACCAAGTGATCAAAAAGCAAGAAATGCAAGAAACAAAGAAAAAAACAACAACCAAAATATCAGATTTGTTAGCCAACTAACTATATAAAGATTTTTACTGCAACATAATTCAGATTTTAGACTTCGTAAATACCATTTAAAGTGAGTTTAGAATTGAACCTGGACTGTGAAAATAAATAGGAAGTGTAGGTGCTCATTCATGATCATGAATCAGTGCGTCTTTACTTCTTACTGCGTTATTTTATATTATACTTCTCAGTCTGTGTATTCATATCACCATTACTGTAATCTCCTGACAGTGGAAAAAAATCGATTTCTCTGTCTTTTTTCTACATGGTGGGCATAATTGCATTTTAAGACATGCTCATTTCACTAAATGTTGGGAGAAAAGACTCAGAAAAAATCATTACCAGTCAAACATAAAACCTCGCAGTCATAAAACTAAAGTAAAGAAACATAAAGTTAGCTGGATGAGTCACTGCTTGCCAAGTCAATTTTTTACAAAAGTAAAAAAATGCCAACATTATACCTTAGTTTTACTTCAACTTGAATTCATGCTAAAACAACATGCACTATGTGAAAATCTGAGTAAGCTGGTGGACACTTTTTGTGCAATATAAGGGCTGGTGTAAGAGTTGGTAGTTTTTCACATGCCAGGTGGCTGTGCTTAAATTTTATGTCACTATGCTCAAGCTTTCTCGCTGCAACTCTGCTGCTGCAGCAGAGCTTATTGGCAGTTTTTTATGACTCCCCAAACTTACATTCATTGGCAACAAGCCTGGACAAATGTGGCAGGGGTATCATTCTGCCACAGCCAAGAAGAATTCCACTGCACTGGGAAGGAATAGTGATTCTATGATGGCTTTTCAATTTCGCTAAACTGCCTGAGTATAAAACTTTGTCTTAGAATACTCTAGTCATGAAACAGCCTGAAAAGCAGTTACCTTACACTTTAAAAATCAATATAAATCATAGACTTACGTTAAACACAGTATGAACATATGTGTAGGAAATATATCAGAGAACAGCATTATTTCTATGGGACAAGTAAACATTACTTTATTTCTTTGTTTCAAAGGCGTCTCCTTCAAGCAGCTAAGAAGGCCAATCAGACAGGCCATTTCATCTGGGTAGGTTCAGACAGCTGGGGATCCAAAATTTCACCAATACTGCACCAAGAAGAAATGGCAGAGGGTGCTGTCACCATTCTACCCAAACGACAGTCCATCAAAGGTATTTCCACTGCCAAACTCTTACCTCAATGCTCAAAATATTCAATTTTCTTTGAAGAAAATCTTAGTTTGATGTAAATTCTGTATTAATACTTGCACTTTAGTGCAAATTGTTGGTGTATGTTTGCCTCCTTTAGTAATCTCCATTCTACCTTAAGATACCAGATTTGACAAAAACTATTTTTAAAATTATGGCTTGACAGTGTTGATAATTGCCTTTGTCACCACAGTAAAAAGTTAACTTTTAATGTTCACTTTTGAAAAATTTTGGATTGCCATTAACTGAATTTGTGCTGTTGGATTTGATTTCAGGTTTTGATCGCTACTTCATCAGCCGAACACTAGAGAATAACAGAAGAAATATCTGGTTTGCAGAGTTTTGGGAGAATAACTTCCAATGCAAGCTCAGTCGTCATGCTATGAAGAAAGGATCTGGTATCAAAAAATGTACAAGTGAGTCTACATTTATTGGCAGAGAAGGCACTCTGTCAATGTACAACACTTGATCAATGACCAAGTTTATTGACTGTTCTGAATACATTGTGCGTTTGTGTGCATGTGCATGTGTGTGTAAGTAGCATGCACTGCTAAATTTATTTGTCATCAGGGAGAATGCAATCAGACTCTTCTAATTTAGGCTAAATGTAATGGGTGTGGATAAGTGAATGGGAATCTCTAATTTTCCAACAGAAATTAATGTTCCCATTTCTTGTGCGCTGGCTAGTTCAATCTGCAATGAGTGACAATGGCAATCACAAAGCTATACCACCAGATGTGCTGAAAATATAATCAATACTAAATCCAGTTGTCCCATTAGAAACAAGCTTTCAGGTCATTAAAATCAGTAGGTTTTCTAGGCCTGTTTGCCACAGAAAAGAAGTAGTTTAAATCTGGCACCTTTAATGCTTCTAGGCAATCAGTTTCTGAAATAGCTGCCTATATATTAAAGGATCTTACATAATAAAACACAAAAAACCATTATTAAAAAGGCTGACTGTTCTATACAACTGTGATATGTCCAATGCCCATCTATTGAGCCTTGATGACTAAAGACACTCTGTGAGTGATAATTGCAGCTGGGAATTGAAAATGAGGGCTGTGTCTTGTCATTTCCTTTTAAAACAGGCAATATTACAACTCCCCTTTACACAGTGATTGGCCAGCTGTGTGACAGCGTGAAATTATCATGGTTTCAGTGTCTCTTACAAGATCATTTTCTTTCTCTCATTACAGAAAAAAATGGTCATGTTTCTTATTTACAGCAACACTCTAAATGGCCTCCAAGAAATTGTAAAACCAAAAATTGTTATTGTCATTTAACTTACAAAGCCCCTTAAGATGTACCTGCTTGGAACAACACTGTCTCAATTTGGTATATCAATACATCATACAATATAATTGTTTGTGAGCATAATACACTTCTAGTCCACTTATATATAAACTTCTGCTTACAGCTTGGAGGTATGTCCAACCTATTAATCAGCTTCGAATGATATTTTCATATGACAACATTAGAACAATGACAAAATGTGAAACCTGATAAACCCACAGAGAAAAACCTCCTCTCATTTTTTTAAATCAAGCTTGTGTTTTGTTCATTTTCACTATTGTTTAAACAGTTGTTTTCCATTGAAAAGCTCTAATTATCAATTAATTCTATATTGTGATCAAATATTTCCTAGGATGGTCACTACCTAATTAAATGTGACTCTAGTTTCCTCAGAAACAAGTTATGAACAATCACAATTTATTCAGTAGAATTGGTTATAGGTTATAAAATAGTATAGAACATAGAATATATAGGAGTTTGACTACAACAAGGTAAAAAATCAGCAAAAACACAGCCTTAACTTTTAGCAACTAACCAGTGCAGTGCAACCAAAAACTTGTATCTGTGAGGGAAAATGAGAAGGTAATTTGATATAAAACTGGTTGCTAAAAAAAGAAGAAGGAGGAAAATTCATTCTAGCACAATAAGATTCTCAGTGGAATCAATGACTCAAGATCTGACATAGAAACAGTCTCATGCTAATGTCAGTTTAATGGTTGTATTCATGTCAGGTGCCATTACCAGGAAAAAGCAGAAGCTGGGTAATCTCAATACTCTAATGTGCATGAGAAAAATCAAATTCAGAGCCACCAAATTGCTGGACATTAATGATGGTTCTTTATCTATGACGAACTGAAAAGTGTCTGTTATGGCACCAAGATTCAGAATTAGAGTCATGTATTATGTAGACATGTCTTATCCTATTTTCATTACATCAATTTAACAATAACAATTCAGATTAATGTCTAAAACATTGGTCACCTCATTTAGAAGTATGGTAAACATGTCATATACAGTAAATTGTTCTGGACGAGATGCCTGCGTGGTCACAATTATGCATTCTGTGACTGCTTTTTGCAGAAAAAAGTGACTGTCAGTGTTTTGCAAGCTAAACACAATTCTTTCATTTGGAAAGATAAAGACATTTTATGCTTTTTTGTAAAGTATGTAACTTTATTACTGCTCCATTTTTGTATTTCGTTATTTCATTATTGTATTTCATTAGCAGTATGATGCATAACTACCTATTTCTAAAGTGCGTGGTTACAGTAAAGTTCAACAATATAATTTCAGGATTTTCCTAAATATTTCCCTCCCACCAGGCGATGACGGCTTTTGTCTTAATTCCAGGTGATGTAGAACACAGCAACCTCAAAATGCCACCAAATAACACACTAAATTAGTAAAACAGAACATGAGCATGAACATGCAAGTTAAACAGTACCACGGTGACTTATTTGTAGTCTCTTGACAACACTGTGTTCTTGGTAAAACAGAGAGATGCTTCGAACAATCCACACTTTCATGAGATTTCTGTATTTATCTGTTGTCATGGTGGCTGCTCTTGAGCTAAATTGCTGCTGCCCCTTTCTTCCTCTGAGTAGCCTCCAAGGCACAGCAAATTTTACAGGCAAGAGTTACAGTAATTTCACTCAGATTCTTGTGTGAGTACTATCACTACTCCCCATTGTTACTTTTGCAAGAACAATCATTTCCTGTTCCCACTTCAAGAGTTTCTTAGTCACTGGAACACTCGACTGTAACATATCAACATGTGTAATATATCAAGAAACATCTTACAGCAAACAACAGGAAATAATTTAACCGTTAAAACCCTGTTGTTCCTGTGACTGCTTTTTAGAAATTGGAGCTATGTGATATTACTAAAAAAAAAATCTGTGAAAAAATAACCAACCAACCATCAATATGATTAGATTAGCATGTAATTATCCCATTTGTATGATATCAAAGCATTTAATCACACAATACAAGTTACTGACAAGTGATTTATGTACCATAACAGCAGGGTAGTAGTAGGTCATCTTCCACAACCATTAAAGGATATTTGAGTTAGTGTGCAGGGAAAAAAACGGAAAGTGTAGGTATATGATTCACATTCTACTGCTGTCCTCATTCCCAGTGTTCTTGTATCTGTTGCCACAGAGGACAAGGTTTATTTTGCAGCTTCAGATCCACATTGTCACCTCCGAGCCACAGGTCATTTTACTGTTACATTCAACAACAAAGCCTTATAGAAAGCTACCTGTAAACAGCCGATAAACTGAGACTATACTGTCCTCCAGTTTCCCACTGTTTCTGCCATAATCAGTTCCATGTTTGGTGTCACTGATACTGGGAGGTCCCAGAACAGAGCCATACCACCAAATATAAATTACAGCAGATAGAAAAACAATCTGCACTGACAGAATGCAGTTTAAAATGATGTTGGCAGGCAATAGAAAATTTAACCAGCCACAATTCTTGAAAATCTTCAAAACAATATCGCAGAAGGAGGAAAAGCAGCCCACACATTTTGCTGCATTTTAGTTTTTTTAGTTTTGTCTCTGCAAAACTTGAATACGTTTTAGGGCACATTTATCCTCTTTCATAGGGTCCTGTATTTTTATAATCACCAGTTTAAAAAATAATTACTAAATTACTAAAAGTTTGGACAGTTTTTTTTTGGTTTGGTTTTTTTTTTTGGGGGGGGTGTTTGTTTTGCACAAGACCATAAAAAAGGACCATAACACTCCCAGTTACAGAAACTAATTAGACCCCATAGGAAATCTGAAAGGTTCACATGTGAAATGCTGAATGTGCAGAATTCAACTTTGCCTTCTGAGCCATTCACACTTCACTGTACTTCACAGTATTTCATGCTAGTGAACCGTAAAACATGATCCTGTTTTGCAGAGCAGGATGAACAAGAAATGGCTGTGAAAAAGCATAGACTTGTGAAAGGAGACAAATCAGTCATGACAGAGAGACACTGCACAGTATGAAGGCATGATACAGTTATAGTTACCAGTAATGAGCAGGGAAATATGAATCATAATTTCTTTAGGGTGAACAGACACTCTAGTCCTCAAATCTGCTACAAATACTGTTACAAAGCCATGACACAGCACTGTTGCTTTACTTGTCTATTTGCTAAGTCCCTGGGCAAGGTACTGAACCCTAAGTTGAACCTGATGCATCTATCAGTGTGAAGAAGACTTGAAGAGTGAAAAGCTCAAATTGAGTAGAAAGGTGGTAAATCAGAATGCTGGAAGCTAAAGTCAGGGAAGCCCAGAGATTGGTCAAGGATGAAAAAGAGGTACAAGATGTCCAAAACTGAGACTCAAGAAACTGCTAAACCAAGGCTCACAGCTTTGGCCACAAGGCTGAAGAGATATGCCAGAGAAGCCAAGGTCAACAGAATAAATGACCTGTCCTCCAAAAAGTACTCTCAGCTACAAGGGAACGCTAATACAAGGGCAGAGCTGAAACTGAGCAACATTGGTTGAACATCTGGAAGAAAGTAGATGTTCAAGCAGACCACAGCAACCTCCCTCAAGGGCCGACCAGATAGACTAATCAGAGCACTGCCTGGATTTACTACAAGAAAGCCTATGATTCAATGTCCCACACATGTATACCAGAGTGCTTGCAACTGTACAAGGGTAATCCAGTCAACAGGAACTCAAGAAGACTGAAATAAAACACAGTGTTGTCTTCTACAACTCCAAGGCAGTCGTACAAGTTACCATCAAGAGTTGAATATACCAAGGTGATGCACTGCCCCCATTGCTGTTCTGCATAGGCGTCAACCCCGTAAGTCAGCTCATTGCTAAGATACTGATATAGAATTAGGAGTGGAGTCACCATCAGCCACCTCATGCACATGGATGACATCAAGCTGCATTCCAGAAGTGAGATATTGACTCGGCTCACAAGGATCTACAGCAAGGACATCAGGATGTCAGTTGGACAGGATATGTGTGGCTGAATGGTTGCAAAGAAAGGGAAGGGGATCTGAACTGAAGGGGCAAAGCTACTAGAATGCAGAAGAGCAGATAGACAGGATATCTAAACGTACTTGAGTATCCCACAGGCCAGTGGGAACTATGATAAAGATGCACAAAGGTCAGTCACAGCCAAATACTTCCCGAAAGTCTTTGGTACGAATAAGATCCAAGCCATCAATACATACACCCTACCAGTCATCAGATACCCCAGTGGAAGAATAAACTGGCTACAAGAGGAGACAGATGCCACTGATGTGAAGGCATGAAAACCCCTCATAGTGCATGGATGTCTCTACCTAATATCTAGCGGCAGTTGTCAAGGAGCAGAAAACCGCAGTTGTGATAGATGTGGCAATCCTAATGCACTTCCAAGTCCTAGGAGCTGAAGGAACAACTGTAGCAGTTGTGCAAGACCTGAAAGAGTGTACACACTATATATGTGTGTGTATGTATGTCTGTGTGTTTAAACAGTTAAGACATTTTATTCAGCATTTCCACTAATTAATGTTTTCTTCCTTAGTGGGCTTTTGGCAAAGATAACGGCTTCTGCAGGTGCACTGCTTCTTCTTGACGTCATTTCAGCACATGTTGAGGGTCACAGTTGGAGTGAGGCAAACTGGCTTGAGTCATTCTATTGCTTTGTATCCCTGCAGACATGAGTCATCAAGGCTAGCAGCCACAAATACATGTCTGCCTGCCTGCCTGCTCAATTGTCTGAATTCCATTGCTCAATGAAAACATCAAGAACACACAATACAACTAAACAGTGTGTGACAGCTCTTTGATTGTCTTGGGATCATAGGCAAATGTCAAGGTTTAGATTAAAGATCAAGTACAGGAACAAAATTTATTTTTTTCTCTGTGTCGAGAAAATATTGACTATCTCAGAAACAACCAAAGGGGATATCCTATTTTATAAATAATTTAATTCCCCTGCATTTTTACACAAATTTGTTATATTGAATTATTGTTTAAAAGAATGATAGGGAGGGAGAACTACAATATCTACTGATCGCAGCTTTGGCAGTGATTTGGTGATTACGACAACACTTTTTAATTAGAACAGGAAATTGGCAGAGGTAATCCCTCATGGACATTGCCATTTTTCGAGATATAGTCTATATTTTAAGATTGGGAGGGTAGCAATAAACTAGATTAGGAAAGAAACGTGACAGGTACTTTTATGATACCCAGTTTTCAGTATCTTGGATATGGCAAAAAAGTATCTGCAACATGAAAAAACAAAAATGACTTAAAAACAACTAATATTTAGGTTTACTATCTGCCTGTGGTACATTAACAAATCTGAAAACCTTCAAACTGTTTCAGTACCCATGTTTTAGTTTTTAGTTCATCCAGGTATGATTTACATCTCAGTTTTTTTGTGCTCCCCTGATGGAAATATGGTGCTGCTATGCTGTACCTCATCAAGGCTGCAGAGCAGAACAATAACTACTGTCGCCAGCTGCAGTCCAATATGGTGGCGTTGGAGTTGGAGCTAGATCATTTAAAAGTGTGTGTGCCTTGTTTTGCACACATGTTCAAGTATGTTTGTGTGCCTATGCCTCACTGCCACTACAAATACTCTTAGTCTGTGAAACACTGCATTTACACAACGTAATAGCACCGAATGATCCCAGCAGCCTATACAGTGACCATAAGCCCCAAGGGAATACATGCCTCAGTCACCCAAAACCTATACAGTTAGAAACTACATAAGAAAAAAAGCAAGAAATCCAAAAGTTCTGTGTCATGTCAGACTTTAGAGTGGGAGCATATGGTTTATATTAAGGAATCAAAATTTGTATAAATTCTCATTCTTTCATTCTTTAGCTGTTTTGTGTGTTGTGGGCAGAAATCTGCAAGAAACAAAATTATGGAGAATACAAGCTGCCTGTGTGAACATTTTAGATACATTTTAAACCAGCTGCAAACACAAGCAACATAATTAATAACTTGTACTCTCACTGCTTCAATTGTAAAGCTTTATATTTACAATATATAGCAGGCAACACTGTATCCTTACAAGAAAGCACAATAAGTACATTAGTTGGGCAGATATCCCAACTAATGACTAGCATGATAAGGAAAGAAAGCAGATCATAAAATCGGATTTTTGCTTTAGCCTTCACCTGGAATGAAAGAGGACAAAAAGAGAAAATTTACCTTTAATCAAAAGCACATTGTGAGCAAGAGCATACAGGATGATCTGGAGCGTTCTTAAGCGTAATATTCTTTCAGAATTTCAGTGTTTGCCTTTATAGAAGCTCCTCAAGCACTGATTAAAGGATACAGTTGCAAGGTTTCATCTTCATTCACATTAATGCTTGTTTTGCACTGGTGACCTTACTGCTGCACAGCTCAACATGCAGTTACTGTTTTCCCCTCAATTTCTAGTCAGAAAAGCTGCCTAAAACCTAAAAGTAAACATAATAATATTTGTGAAGGAATGGTATCTGTTAAAGTAAGATCAAATATGCTACCTTATTAAGGATTTCTATATAGATGGGACTAATGAGACATAAATGAGTTCCCCAAATATTTTTACCCAGACAGTTCAAACCGTTTTAACAGTTTTAACCAATAGCAATATGGATAACAATAACATAACTTAGTTTTTTGTGATAATAATTAATGTGTGAGTATTCTTGCTTTCCAAATTACAAAGAAAGATGTCAGTGAGCCACTCATTGATCTGATAGTGAACTTGGAAGCAATTTCCCCAACACACATTATATATTATACATTATATTAACCATTTAATTCAGGAATGGGCAATTGATTTTCTAAAGTTCCCACATGAGAAACTGCGACTGTTTTGGAGGGCAGCACCAATAAACTGACCTCAAGTTTCCTCAATGTTAACTTTACTTTATAAACTGTTGGTAAGGCAATGAAAATGTGAAATAGCCATAGTAAAAACACCAACGGTTTATCATTATTTAATCAGCATTTACAAAAATCATTGCAAGACTTAACTTTATACAAAGTGCTGTTGCTGTTTTCTTTGTAGGTTAATTACTTCAATTCTTTTTTTCCTGTTCAGTGAGAGTCTGTTTTTGGCTCTAATCTAAGTGCATTAAACTCAGGTTCAGTGAAGGACAGCGGACAGGTGATCGTCACTGTGAGAGGCTCTGTATCTGCATTTGTATTTGTTTCATTCCTCAGAATGTTTGTTTATTTCCAAATAGAAAACAAAAAAAGCATATTCTGTGCATCTGTCCTTGCATAAGGAAAGTTTTCCTCTATGAAAGAAAAATGAAAATCCAGCAGCGATCCTGGCTCAAAATACTCTGCCAGCAGTGACTCTGACTACAGGTCGATGAGGTCTTGCAGAACATTACAGGATGCATTATCCACACTGCAAGTGAAGGGAGAGGAAATCATGTGCATTTCACTCTCAACTGTTTTGGAGTCTTCAAATCCCCTTGAAATCTCATCAAGAAGGGCTTGTAACGTAAAACAGTACCAGCCGTGGTGATCAGCCAGTGGTATGGCTTCTTTCACTGTTGATATGCAAGTAAGAATGTTGCTGCCCAACAGGCTTTACATAAACTGCAACTTTCTCATGAAAACCTTGCCTAAGCTGTACATTCGATGTGCAGACCTTGCCTATCAGTTTGGTATTTAACTGCTTCATTAGTGCAGTCACATCAATAACAAATCAAAGATTTAACTTCAATCTGAGAGCTGTGAAATCAGCTTTCTTCTCACAAAACTCTTGAATTCCTGCTCTCGGGTTGCATATATTTGTTTTGGTTTTTTAGCATTTTATCACCTGACAGCTGTATGGTAGCCTATGACTCCATGCAAGCTGTTTCATAATTACATGCAACAAACTGTCTGCGACACAGTGCTATTACACTGACGAAGTTAGCTATTTTACTTACATCAACCACATGGTTAAATTTTAGCACTAACAGAAAACCTGGTGTATAATACATAACAAAAATATCAATTTCACTTCTCATTTTAGTCATTTCTGCTTTAAAAACCATTTGTAGTAACACCTGCCATTTTCAGCCTTAGCTTATCCAAGCATGCAGTTAGTTTCTTCAACTTGCATGCACAATTTTCTTTTATTGCACACATTATCACAGAGCCAGGAAGAAAAAGTTAAAACGGTCCACTTAGTTTTTCAGCTGAAGTTCCAGATTCCCTTCAGTGTCTTTAACACATCTATTTTTCACCTGGAGGGGCACATTCTTAAATGCTTGTTTTTTTTTTTTTTTCCTCAGCACACTTTTCACAGTTCGCTAAACATTCTCTGATCAGCTCCCCATTAAAAATAGCTCAGTATTTTGTGTAATTTTGTTGGAAATCACATAGTTGGTCTTGAGTACTCCATCCCTGGATATGTAAAACTTGTTGTCCTTGTTGCTTCTGCAGCTTTGCTGGAAAAGGTTTAGATGTCCGTTTCTGCTCCGCATCAATCAAGTTCTTGTTTTTCTCTGTGTGTTCAGTCTCATAATGTTGAATCAAATCCTTAAACACAACCATCTGCTCTCCACAAACTAAGCATATGGGTTTACCTCTCACTTCAGTAAAAAATACTTAGAAGTCTTTATTTTGTTTAAAACTCTACATTCTCCATTAATCTCTCTTTTTTAATGTGATTTCCCCCAAAAAAGTGTGCATCATATTATAGGAATATTATAGTGAGTCCTCCACAGGAGGTTAATCATCACTGCCATAGTACACATTACTATGTGTATATTTTGCACTGGGTGCACACAGGAAATCACGACTCAAACTGCATAAATCACATAAGGCACATATACAATAGCCCACACATTTGAGGAGATACATTTTCTAATTCCTTCCTTCT
This sequence comes from Oreochromis aureus, assembly GCF_013358895.1. Classification (NCBI taxonomy): domain Eukaryota; kingdom Metazoa; phylum Chordata; class Actinopteri; order Cichliformes; family Cichlidae; genus Oreochromis; species Oreochromis aureus. The sequence goes on along the minus strand of NC_052961.1, from coordinate 12,114,950 downwards.
TTTTCATTCTTTGCAAATCTCCTCTAGAAATGTATGAACAAAGTATGAAAGTAAGGAATCAACATGTAAAACATAGCTGCAAGTAGCAATGGTCAGGGTTCACGAAGACTGAACTATTAACATTTACCTCCTTCAAAAAGAAAATATTTTAGCAACTACTCCAGTTAGGAGACAGTGGAGCAAATCATAAAAACTGTTGATTACAAGTTAGAAAGGTTTTGGAACTTAATTATTACAGCATTATCTATGGGTACAACTTTTAGAGTCTGGGAATTTAAAAACTTTTTTGCACAAACACTTAGTATTACAAACAGTTACTATAGTGTTCCTACAATATGGCTACTCAGATCCATAGTCACAATCTTTAGATTACTTAAGTGGTTACTAAAATATAAGGCATAATAATGATTAATAGCTTAAAATAAGAGAACTGTGACTTATAATTTTTTTGACACTCCTCCTAGGATGTCCTTTAACCACAATTGAAAGAAATGTCACAAAGTACACAAAGTCCTCTCCCTTAATGATAGCAGATAATGACGAGCAGATAATTCAAATTAGATTTTTGATGTAATTATTATTAAATGTCAGACCAAAAACAACTCTTCCGTGATTATAAAACAGCTTGCAAATGCGCAGCACACACATTTGCAGCTCTAATTGATTATCACTTTTTTGCTAATTTTCCACATTATGTGTTGTTGTCATTAGCCATTACTGGGAATTATACTTTGAAGTCTTTTTGGAGAAGAGATTGAAAAACATTTTCTTCTCATGCTGAGAAGAATTCAAAACCAGAAGATTTAATTGTTGTAAAAATGCATTAACCTTTCAAAACATAAAGAGACGGGTGACACAAACCATCTACTGAGCTCATGCAAATGAACCTCGACTAAAGGTTGTCAGGTTTCAGTGTGATTTGAACAAGCTGTCACCACAAAGAAGAATAAAGTGTCAAATGTTATACGTACTTTCAACAGTCACTTTTCGTTCCTGTCATATTTTCTGAGATTGTTTTGCAATACGCTCTAATTCATGTTCTTTTAAATGCTGTGCATCTCCTAAAAGATATTTGTCACATTCTGTGCAGGTGAGGACAATTACACTGCACACAATTAATTTCAGGTTGTTAAAATTCAGACAGTAATCCTCCTTCAATCGTAGGCAGCAGAAAATTACCAACCATCACAAAGAGAATAGATGTGTTCAAATGTGTTTTAAATAAACGGCTGGTTAAATTAGTGCACACGAGGTATGTCTATCTACTCTCCCCTTCGGAGCAGCACTGAAATCTATTGGAACAAAATGTGAGACCTGTGACTGTTTGTGTTCTTCCCATTTCCCTAATTCTCGCACAATTTTCGCATTTTCACCTTGAAAATTAAATAACAGCTCAGACAGAGGTTTTGAAGGTTAGTTTTAGATTTGCAGGTGAATGAAAGACATGTGGCTCCGCTGTTACCACATAACAAGGACACATTCCACAAGGCAATATAACAGTTATCAACAGGCTTCTTCCATGATATTTGCATAAAACTTTAATGATAAACAAGCTAATGTGCTGTAAACTCACTTTTTTCTCTCACGATACCTTTAAAGGTTGAAACTCTCAACCTTGCAATTTAACTCCTGTGCATTCTGATTGTTGTACATTTCACTTAACTCAGTGTCTAACTGCCATTTTTTTATGCTTAACCTATTTTGTAGTACACTGGATGATAAAAAGGATTAAGCTGCTTACTGAAATCTTACTTAGAGACAAGACAACAACCTTAGTTATGATTGATATGCACCTGTCATAACTAATTGCATTAAAACTAAAGAATGATTAGGACTCTCTTGCCGTCTCTTCCTTTCATTCCACTCAACCACTCTGCACGCATCATTAATGTACAATAGGTAACATGTAATGTTGTGGGGATAAACACTAAGAAAACATATGGATAAACAAGTGCAACATACTTGCCCTATCAAGCAACATTTTGTGCTGATAAACTTTTCCTTAGTTTAAAAGATAAAAATCATTTCAATGATGCAAAGTCTATCTAAAGCAGTGCAAAAGGCAGATGAGGTTATACGAGTCTTGCCGAATATTCCTGAGTTGGTCTAATCAGTGATCAACAGGCCGTAAAGAGAAAAGCTTCACAAGAGAGCATTTTGGATTCTGTGGAAAGAGATTCTGTGATTGATGTTTATAAGAAATGTTATACAATTAAGGGTTAACACGCACAATTCAGTGCCAATCTCTTTCAAATTCAATCTAGTGGAAAAAAGACTCTTTCACAATTGAGCATTCCGGCTTCTTTGAAAGGTTATCATTTGCTTGATTTAAACATTAGCAATCATTCTTATTTTATTTTTTCCGCTGATTGCCAAGCAGCTCTTTTGTTCTAAATATGATGGTTTTTCATATCAAAGATTCTAGTCATGACTGTCTTTCAAGATTGCAGCAACTCAGCCAGTAAAACACAGCATGGAAACCTAAGTGAAACATATAAATTAAAATAAGCAGTGAGCATAATCAACTTGGGTTTTTTTTTTTTTAAAGATACATTTATGTAGTTAGTTTTAGGTGTGGATTTAACAAATTCTTATTTTTTATCTTGTTGATGTTTTCTTTCAGACCATGAGCGGATCGGAAAAGATTCATCCTATGAACAGGAGGGGAAGGTCCAGTTTGTTATAGATGCAGTGTACGCCATGGCTCACGCTCTACATAATATGCACAAAGACCTCTGTCCTGGAAAAGTTGGCCTTTGCTCCAAGATGGACACTATCAATGGCACACTGCTTCTGAAATATATCCGCAGTGTCAACTTTACAGGTGTGTATTCCTACTTCTGCTTGGGTATGTTCATAGCTGCATCCATGTGTACTGAACATAAAGCACATAACCCTAACCCATTTTGCTGTGTGAAAACAAGATGGACAAGAAGGTCTGGGAAGTATTTTCAGCTAAAGCATCACATTAAATGAAATGCATTTCTTTATAAGCAATATTTATCATAGGGAAATATGCAACCATTGGTGCATTTTGGAGATTGAGATGTACACTAGCATATTCGTGCAGAGCCTTTAGTCATATCCTATGCAGTGGTCTCAAATTATCAGGCGTCTGAAAGTAAATTATTTCCAGCAAGTACTGAGGCTGAGATCCGTAGGAGGATTGACAATCACCAGCAGAACAGCATGTTTTATCATGGTTGATGATGTGCAGGAACTGCGCTTTGTGAGATTTCCTGCCTTATCATGTAAGCATTGAATTGCCCACACAGGAGATCTGCTGCTTAAAGTACACTTGCTGCTGAGTTAAAATTATATGTAAATGAGAGTGGGAAGCACGTTAACATAAGGCACAACAGAAATGGGCATCAGGAGTTTTCCAGTAGTTGTCCAATGTAAAGTGTCACTGGGAAAAACAGGATGCAGTTGTCTCTGAGACAGAAAGAGATATGAGTTGATTAAATTTAATGTATACACAGGTCGCATGGCTATTACCCTACCATTATATAAGTCACTATAAATGAATATATATTATAGCATTTGAAGTGTAATGGTTTTCATTTGTTTATTTGTTTTATTAGGTTATTAGAGACTGGAATATTTGTTTCATCATTTGTTTTTGCTGTTATTAGCTTCATGACTATCCCTGAACTGTGATGGTGTATGATTTGAGGGAAATCATGTTGTGCTTATAAAACTTTATAAAGGTCACAAAAACTGGAATTTTTCAGACTTTAGTAAGCAAATGTCAATACATATTTCATCAAGTTGTTCTTACTTCTCAACCTCCTGCCTCCATAGTGTAGTGGTTAACATATTCATTTAACAAGTGAAAGGTTGCTGAATCAGTTATAGCCAGAGAAACAAATCCTTTCATCAGGAAGGGAGCAGCTAATAAAGTAGCTTTTTCTCAAACTCAGAAGTTCAGCTTCTCTTTGTCTCTTTATAAAACTGTAATACTTCAACCTAGAGAAATATTTTTTTACCACTAGCTGACCCAAGACAAAGAAATGGATTTCATCTGGTTTCAGCATGTGATTAAAACTGCCACTGTTATTTGCATAATTTCACAAAAGTCTGTACAATGACACTATGAAGTAGAACTGACCTTACCATATAAAAAAAGGTACATACATACACAGCATGGGCATGAAGATAATCTTCTAGTTTGCAAAGATTGAATAAACAACATATGAAAATTTGAGGTCTACCTTAGGTCAGTGTAAGTAGTTATAACAGCTTGAGTTAATTATATGACAAGAGAAGAGGGCCATGCAATCAAGCAGAATGCAACATGAGTGGTCTGACACAGTCTCAAACCTGCTCCACCCTCACAGATAATTATATAGTAATGGACACATTTATTTCTATGACAATTATAGAGTGGGATCTTTCGGTCAGGGATAATCATTCTACAGCTAACTATGTGACAAGAATAATATACAGTAAATTACACAATTAAGAACGTTGTCGATGAAGCAAAAGACATCTGCTCCACTTCTTTGGAATCCAGACGTCAGTTGCTAACGTATCTGTCTGGAGCTTGGCCAGTAGCTTCGATGAATCCTACTCTTAGTTTTTATAAGCGGGATGCTTTCACACATAAAATGCTTACATTCAATTCACATAGTGGCTGTAGGAATTACACAGTTCAATTACACATTTCAATCACTTACAAATGAAGTAAACAACACTGCCGTGTCTTATAAATAATTCCTTCCAAGGGGTGGGGAATAAATACTCATTTTTTAAGTTATTGTGTTGGAAGAAGAAAAAATGAGCAAGCATAAATATCTGAACAGCACAGACAAGGACCTGATTCTAAAAGCTAGATAAAGATATTCTTGGGTTTTCCTTATCTTGGAAGTACCAAGTTTGGTAACTACCTTTAAAAATAAGTCCAACTGGCTACAGGGTCATGAGCACCCAAGATTCAATAAATGATAAAGGATGGAAAGGCTGGGACTATTGCACACCATAAAATTTTAATGAAAACCTTGGGCAAGAGATAGCTGTAGGATGCACTGCAAAAAAGGTAAGCTGACTGTGGCAGTGTGATGTTCTGGATAATCTCCTTCTGGTAAACTTTGGGTCCTGGCATGTGGCATGAGGCATGTGGATTATATAAATATTGTTGCCGACCACATATACCAAATCATTTTTACCTCAACCCCTTATTTATTTTCTCACCAATTGTCAGGAGCACCTGTGTCAAATCAGCAAAATCACTTACCTGAGAATACACTCGCCACACACTTTATTATGTAGACTGTGTTAGCACCAGATTGGACTTCTTTTACCTTCAGAACTGCTTTAATTGTTCATGGCATAGATTCAAAATAGTGCAAGATTTTGTTCTATTTTGACACAATATTTTTCACATTTATGACGTGAATTTACCATTCCACCTCACCCCAAAGGCAATTTGGTAACTAGAGACTTCACTGTCATGTTCAAGAAACCTGTTTAAGATGATTTGAGCTTTGTGACATGCATGTTATCTCGCTGGAAAATCCAGTCAGAAGATAGGTACACTGTGGTCATAAACATTGTCAGAAACAATACTCAGGGCTTTCTACCATTTAATCTTTACTACTACTACTTTAGTACTAAAATGTATTAAGAAAATATAACTCACACCATTCTACCAAAACCACCAAAACATACTGTTGATACAAAGTATGATGGATCCATGCTTTCACATTGTTTACACCAAATTGTGACCCTACCATTCAAATGTTGCAGCAAAAACTGAAACTCATCAGTCAAGGCAACATTTTTCCAATCTCCTGTTGCTGAGCTCTGTTTCCTGTTCACAGCTGACATAAGTAACATCTAGTGTGGTCTTCTGCTGCTTTAATCCTTCAAGCTTTGATGTGTTGTGTGCTCAGAGATGCTCTTCCGTCTACACTGATTGTAACAAGGAGTTATTTAAGTTCATTTTGTCTTCCTATCCTATCAGTTCAAAGCAGAAATCAGTGACGTATTTCGCACAGAGAATTCCTAGATAATGGAAAATAGATAAAAGATGCCATGTATAGTAAACTAAAAATAATGTACCACTGTAAACTGATGATGCAAATCAAAGTAAAGAAGAATCTAAGTTTAAAGGCATTCTCTTCTTCTCATTCTGTTCACATCTGGTGACAGCAGAACAATTCCCTTTACTAGATGATTTTCAGACCATAATCTTTATTGTAGAATTTGTTGTGCAGAAAGATCACAGTAGATGAGCATTTTCTGAAATACTCAGGCTGTGAGTCCAAGCTCCATTCAAAGTCATCTTTCTTTGCCAATCTTTTGATGAGTTTTAACTTCAGCAGTTCATTTTGAGCATATCTAAATGCAATGAGTTGCTGCTATGCAATTGGGTTATTAGATATTCGCATTGACAAGCAGGCTGGCAAGTGTATTTTTGTCCTAGCTGCTGATTGTTTCTGTGCTCTAAATGGTACAGTAGTCCAGCCTTGCATTATTTGTGCCTTAATTTCAATTGTATGACCTTTCGCTGTACCTGTCTCCTGATTTGCCAGATTCCCTTTGTTGTTTCAGAAAAATGAAAAAGAGTTCAAGGTGTCAACCTGTCCTCCAAATTCCCCAAAGAAAGGAATTAAAAATATAAGTCCTTGGTTTGTTTTTTCATTTCCTACAGACAACCATCATTTGCTTTTAACAACCTTTTCTTGACTCAACCAAGGACCAAGTAAGGATTTTAAACATAAAACACCCCCTTAGCCTCCTACTGTAAATACAGTAGCAAACAGCAGTTATAAAAGACCAACAATCTGCTCCATCTTTAAAACAGCTGACAAAATGATGTGATATACCAGACAGCCATCCAATTGTCCAGCGATTAGTCAGACCCTACATTTTGTGTCTGTTTGACTTAAGCAAACATGAACTCAATCGTTCTTGTCAACGATAGTAAAGTTTAACTCGACACTTGTGTTTGCAGCTTTCAGTTTTCATTCCTAATGGATACTGAAAGGAAACACTGCAGCACTCAGGAAAGTCGTCTATGTCAAAAGTGTTTGTGAGTGTGCTTACTACTGTGCAAGGAGGTCAATCCATATTTGTGCAAAATTAAACAAATGGAATAGGTAAAGACATTGTTTAGATTTGTATCCAGGAGTCATCTTTGGTTGGTTCTAAAAGATCAATCCTCATAGCACCATAAAACTTTAATCAGCAATGCTATATGTATAGATGTGCAGTACAAAATTAGTGTTCTTCAAATCTTTATGCATTATTTTATTCATGGTTTTATGTTACTGGAAGGTTTGTCAGCACTGAAGCCATCAGATTTTCAACAGCGATGGCTAGAAAATCAATGCTTCACATTACCGGAATCCTGCCTAGCTCGCTTTGCTTTTAAGAGTCTTTCAGTTCACAGAATCGGAGACTAAAAGCTGTGAACAATGTCAGCATCCATATGATCCCTGTGTATTATGGAATTTTTCTATAGACATACATGCTGACTAAAGGATACCCGAAACTTTCCAAATATTGTACATGAAATTGATACTTTTTGATCCATGATTATTATCTATTATAAAGTGAAAGAAATTGATATTGGTTAGATATCAATAATTAAAAAGTCCAAACTTACTTCTGTTTAATACTATTTTTCCGTTTAGCTTTATAAAGTAAACCTTGCAGCCCATAAATCTGATAGTAAGTAAGTAATATTAAACATGTCATAATTAAATATTTGTCTTTTAGTCTGGAGTTTCAACATAGCTATTTATACAGTATGTTTCAAATTGTGAAAGAAATTACTCCAAGTTCTGTTTCTTAGGGTTTCCTGTGGTGGTGTGTCTATTAACAGCCCAGAGAGTGGGTCTGGGAAGAAAAGATAACCCAAAACCAGTGAACAGGCATTGCATTTACACTGACACATAAGAGGATGGGAGGGCACAACAATCAGTGGAGGGTATTATTTACATGTCGGTGTTAAACAGAGACAATCGTATCAAGGCTCTGGAAATCAACAGTGGAGTAACAAAATCAAAGAAGTAAACAAATAACACAAAGGTGAAAAGGTCAAATCTTCATCTACTCTAGGGGCAAACAGCTACCTCCTGGTTACAGTTATTGCAACCAGGAACAACAGAATGTTAAAAGCAAAAGATTAAGAGAAGTGACTCTCTGTCAATATTCCTCACCAAAATGGTATTTGTTAGGAGGTTTAGTTGGTGCAAATAGGATTACGCAGAAGTCCATGAGTTTTTGGAAGGATTTTTCTTACCACTGTCAGATAAAGCATGTCTCATATCTTCAGAGCGACATATCAAGTTAAAATAAGAAAACTTCGGAAATTTTATCTTTATATATTCCAGAAAATATCACAAACAGTATTATAGTCCTCTGAATCCAGGACTGACGTTCATGCGTGGTATGGAGGGAATTTTACACTTCAGTGATGTATGCTTAGACTGCTCATTTTTCTGTTTGTTTATTAGACAGAATACACCAACACTACCATGACAAATTTCATAAAACATACTGTAGATGTGGAGCAAATCATATGTAGTGTTGATCTGGATCCTATTCTTAAAAATGTCCAAATATAACAAATTTAAGCTTACAGTGTGTATATACCATAATAACAGATCTTAAGCAAAGCACCTAACTGTGATGGTCTGATACTATTTGAAAGACTATATTATTCTTGAGCCCAGTGTCATAAAAGACAATAAAAGCTGAAGAGTAAATATTGAAAAGATGATCAGCGACACCTTGAGGCCCTAAATCTGGCAAAGTGATTCGATAATAACCGTCTGGGCACTGCAGCGTCAGTTCTTGCACTACAGAAAGCCGTGCAACTGGAAAGCAGTACTGTCCTTAGACTTTTATTGCAATGTGATTTAAAAAAGATCAAGCAAGAAATAAAGTTCACTAAGATGGCATCATTGACGCCAAGTATTTGAATGCCAAAAATGCAAATGTCATAGTGACACAGCAAAAGAATATTGGAATGGTAAAATATTTAGATACAGCCCACGTTTCAACTGTGAGTACTTGTTAATCATGTCCATGCATTAATGTATTATCCATTTGATTTCCATGTTAGAAAGAAACACTTAGACTCAGTCTTCAGTTTCCTCAAAATGTAGATCTTCCAAGATGTGAAACTAATTGATTAAGGCAATCAAATTAGTGGAAATACACATCCCACTCAAATGTCTTCTATTGCTGAGGTGAGCAAGAAAATCTTCATAATTGCAATTACTGCCTGCTGTTGTCTCAGACATGCTCTCTGGATGATACACCAGGATGACACTAATGCAATTACATTCTATGGATTTTGATGAGACCTCTGACAAACACAAATCTGCACTGGTGGAGAAAATACATCTGGTCTAAAGGCTTGACTCACAGGTTTCCAAATCTGGCTCACAGGTTCAAACAACAATCAATAGTGTGACCTATTAAAAAAGAACAAAACACTCAAATAAACAATTCCCTTTTTGGTTATCACAGAGGACAGTACAGTCAATACTTGTGGAACATGATAAACTCCCTCTAGTGCTGGAAAACATTGTCAAGCGTCTGCATGATTTTTATGTTATATGTTAAAGAATTTCTGACTAGTGTCAGATTTCATTAAATGAGAAAAACCAAATATGGTATACCAAACAGCCAGACTGAGATACCATTAATGGTTCATTTGCAAGTGAGGAGGTGGGCTCTCATCACTAATTCTGTAAATCTTCAACTCCTTAAAACACAATTTTATAACAAGTTTAAGTTCAAGAGGGGATTGTAGGTTGGCTCAGAAAGAAAAGCAGGGACACGAGAGAGACCTCAAAGTGGTAATCAAAATCAGTGCTGTCATTCGTTAGCACTCTGAGTGGGGACCTAGTGGATAACACTCAATGGGGCAATAAGCAGAATGAAAGAGTGTGAAATGATATGGGAACATGAACAGACAGCAGCCCTGGCCCTTCTCAAAGGACCTGGAGAACATGCCTGTCAACATCTATTTTGCTGCCGTCATTAACACTACAGCAGCACAAACTTGAAGTTCCCCTTGCAGCCTCATTTAATTTCAGGGCATGAAAATCAAACCTTGAATTTTTATGGCAATGTTCAACACGGGATTTCAGCTTTAACAGTATCCTCTTTAAAACAAAATAACTGCACTACTTTTTTTTGCCTTTATCTTCTGTAGGAATTGCTGGCACCCCTGTGGTCTTCAATGAGAATGGAGATGCTCCTGGTCGTTATGAAATCTACCAATATCAGATAACAAAAAACACCACAGAATACAAAATCATTGGTCACTGGACAGATCAGCTCCACTTAGACGTATGTATATTTGAACTGTTAGATGAGTCTGAAATATTGTATGCTTTCTTCTGATAAGATTTTGTGTGGTCATGTCCCAGTTAACTGATAACTAACTGAATTTTAACTGATTCAAAGAAGCAATATTTCAAACTTTCATTAACAATTGAACTTTTAAAAGTTCTACAAAGTATGAGTTAACATTAAAGTTCAATTTTTAAAGTTGAAGTTAAAAAACACATAGCATTGAAACTATAATCACTTGTTTCAACTACTGGACAGACTGAGAAACTGAAAAAAAATTCCACATTGTGAACACTGACTGTTTGCAAGTGCTTGCTGGCAGTTGACGTCAAAGTTATATGTGATATGCTAAAAACCTCCATATGATTGGTTTGGTTGATAGAAATTCGCCTTGGTCACCTGCAGTGTTCATGGAAGATGTCAATTTGTCCACAAACACCCACCAACTACTTGCTAAACTGTACTGAAACTGTGGTGTGTAAGACACTTTTATGCTATCCGTATACCAAGTCACACTGCCCGTCAAAGCGACACCACAATGGCGGTGCACACCAGCAGGTGTGACATAATTTTTAGCTTTGACCAATCGTGCGTTTCTCTATTTTTGTAACCTGGTGCGTTGGACCGGTGCCGCAGCAGCTGGGTTGAAAACACAAGTGTGCAATCACGTCATTTTTTTTTTTACCGCCATTTTAATAATATATTAGCACAGAACCTCAAAGATTATAGAGGTTATACATTGGGAGATGCTGCAACACTTTGAAAACATGTGTCTTTGTGGAAAGCTTTAAAAAATATCCCCACTCTGTCTTTCCAAATCTTTGCTTCTGGTTTCCCTGTATCAGCGCTGATGTGGCGGTATTGTCTGAATGGCAACATCTATCTTTCAGAAGAATACTGCAGTGGATAGTGTGTCACGATATAGCGGTCTCACGTGAAGCGACCACAAAATGGAGGGAATACTGGTGCTTTAATTCAAACCAGAACCCATTAGCTTTCAAAGTAAAAGTTGCACCTTTTGAAATGTGTTGCTTTTGGCACCTTCAAAGTAAAAGTTGTGAATTTTATTTTGAAGGAAAGGAAAAAGGCACTGTTTTTTTTTTTTTTTTTCAAAGTCAAACATTCTCCATTTTTTGATTGCATTCTACTTTTTAATTTTCACTACTATTCAGTGATCTGGGTCTCTTCAGTAGTTAGTGAATCTCTTCCATGCAAACTATAGGCGACTTCCAGAAGCAATCACAAGGAGGTTTTTAGTGTCCTCTATGTGAAAAATTTCAACTGGCAATAGCCAGCAATCACTTCCCATTAACAGCGAATAGCTACTGCTGGAAAGTTTCTGTAGCTTGCTGACTGGTCTCTAGGCCTATGGGACTGGGGCCTTAACATAAATGATTAAAAACTAAACTAACTGTAAAATGTATATTGTCATTTGGATTAAACCCGCCCCAACAATGCTAAACCAGTCTCTAAACTTGTGGCCATTACATGTGACATTTACAGCAACAGAAAACCCATATGTAGTAAAGCTTAATTTATGCACTTCCTCATAACTTATCCCTAATATCCAAAATCATGCTAAATACATCTTGCTTATATGCAGCTTCACAGGAAAACATTCAACACAATAATGACTTAAATCTCAAGAATTTATAGAAACAGAGATGCTTTGGGTCAAAAGAGGGCATTATGCAGCATGACCACATTTACACTCAGAATCATGCCGATAGCAGTAGATGTGTAATGGAGTAAACAACATTTTTACTCAACTATTTGCATCAACCTTATTTTGACATTTGCTGTCATTCTTTACACAGTAATACCAATTTCCTTTTTAATGTATACATAGTGCACAGAATCTGCAGTGTCTGAATATTTAAGTATCAAAACTACTATATTTTAAATGCCAAAACCTCTGAGGAAAATCATGTATCCATCATGTTTTGCTATGAATGATTCATAAGTCTCCCTCTGTTTGTTCTTATTTTGTTTACATGCATACTGTAGATAGGATTTTGGATTATTATAGACATCAAGAAGCTGAGTTATGGCTGTACACACAATACCAGCTTACCAACATCAGTAGCTGAGAGCTCTAAGAAGAATAAGAAATACCATAATTTTTGAAATGTCAGAACAATCATTTAACTATTTGGGTGTTTGAATTAAACCTTCCTGTCCATTTCCACACCCATTTAAGTTAATAAAACTTAACTTAAATGCAATGAAACCATGCTAATAACTATAAATAATAGTCTCAATGTAACTCATATATCATGTAGTAAGTGTCTTAATATCTAACGATTATATTAATACATATTGTCAATATTCTTTCTATAATAACCCTTTCAAGGTATTTTCAATTGTACTATAATGAATAACTGAAAATATTTACAATTATATGATTAAAATATAGGAAGATATAGTATATTATGTCAATAAAATACACAATACTCATATTCTGCGTCTACTATATTTGAAAAAGCCAAGTATATAGATAGGAAATAGATTAAAAATCACACAAAAATGTGAGAAAATGTTTTGTTTAGACAGAGTTACTAAAGCTCTTTTTTTCTTTTACATTTCCATCTAGACTAATGACATGCAGTGGCCTGGTGAAACACAAGAAGTCCCTTCCTCTATATGCAGTCAACCCTGTCGTCCCGGGCAGCGCAAGAAGACAGTGAAGGGAATTCCTTGTTGTTGGCACTGCGAGAATTGTGATGGTTATCAGTATCAGGCAGACAATTACACCTGCAAGATGTGCCGCTTTGATTTGCGTCCCAATGAGAACCACACTGGCTGCGTTCCCATTCCCATTGTCAAGCTAGAGTGGAGCTCACCATGGGCCGTGATACCAGTCCTCATTGCAGTCTTGGGGATTATGGCCACTCTGTTAGTGGTTGTAACCTTTGTGCGCTACAATGATACACCAATTGTTAAGGCATCTGGTCGAGAACTTAGCTATGTGTTGCTGACAGGTATCTTTCTGTGCTATGCTACAACATTCCTTATGATCTCTGCTCCTGATGTGGTCGTATGCTCACTGCGAAGGATTTTCCTTGGTCTGGGTATGAGTATAAGCTATGCAGCACTGCTTACCAAGACAAATAGGATCTACAGGATTTTTGAGCAGGGCAAGATGTCGGTCAGTGCCCCTCGATTTATCTCCCCAGCCTCGCAGTTAGTTATCACATTTAGTCTGATATCAGTGCAGCTCCTTGGAGTGTGCATCTGGTTTGGTGTTGACCCATCACAAGCCATCATAGACTATGAAGACCAGCGCACAGCAAATCCCGACATGGCCCGTGGCGTTTTGAAATGTGATATATCAGACCTGTCTCTCATCTGTCTGCTGGGTTATAGCATGCTTCTGATGGTCACCTGCACAGTTTACGCCATCAAGACTAGAGGGGTTCCAGAGACATTCAACGAGGCCAAGCCTATCGGCTTCACAATGTACACCACCTGCATTGTGTGGCTTGCCTTTATCCCTATCTTCTTCGGGACCTCACAGTCGGCGGAAAAGGTAAATATCAAATTTAAAATTTGAATTGACAAACTGAACTTGTCCCAGTTGTGTAACTGGTTTAGAATGGTATGATGCCAAATACGTCTGTATGCTTTCAGCAACAGTTCTCTATTTAAGACTACAATAGTCTAGTGAATTCACTTGTGCATGTTCAAGTGTCAGTTTTCCATTTGTAATTCTTTTATATTTCCTGTGCTATTTATTATGAAGAAAATGGCCACTCAAACTGTTTGTTGTAAAGCATCAGCTCCTTGTGTCTGTATATGTGGAGCTATTCATCATGAGCTGATGGGCTTTGTGCTCCACTGTGGGATTACAAGGCTTTTAAAGTGGGCTTGTGAGAATAATTCATTCACCTCAAGTTTGCTTGGATATGTTTTCTTTAATTGTCTTTCTATGTGTGTTTGACTACTCAGTATTTGCACCCAGTGAAGCTGAATCAATCACTGCACATTCATGCACACAGAAATAGATAACGCATGTTTGAGAAGTAGCATAAAATTACTGTGGCTGTTGATGTTGCTTGTCAGTTGAAAGTGAATCGCAAATTAGCTCTTACAAGTGCTAATTTTGAGGTTGCACTGCACAGATGTACATCTAAAAAGCAGAGAGTGGAAAAGTCAAACCACCAATTGCAACAAAAGCTTCAATATGGGAGTACTATAGCAATAATAGCAGCCTTTGGATTGTTAATATCATAAAAGGGTGGGGATAAATTTGCATGAACATTGGCTACCAATATTCTGATAGTAACATCTGGAGTTTTTTGGAAAAAAGGCTCCTTAGTTTGAAAAAAAGAAATATATGGTTGTATTGCAATGGATAGCAGGTTTTTTGTGAGCATGCTTGCTGCCATTTGCTTTGGTAATTCATGAACATAAACACAGGCGCTGATGAGGCAGCCAAGGTGAAAATCATTTCGGGCCTTCATTTGTATGTCCACCAGTGAAGAGCAGGTGGATGAAATGATAGGAGAAATTATTCTCTGTATTACAGGGTTTTCATTTACTTGAACTGGCACATATACAAATCAAAGACATGTTCTAAGACTGATGGTCATATTGATTTACACCGCAAGCTAAATCTTTAGACAGTCTAACAGTAAAAAAACAAAAACCAAAACAAAAAAAGCATCACAAACTATGACGACTGATGAATAAGGCCCTTCACTTACATTGCTGTATTCACCAGTTTTAGAGAAGCCATTCACTTTAACAGTGATCAACAGATGAACTATGTTTTATTTATTCAGTGAATATTATTCTAATTACACCCATTAAATATAAATTTATAACTGATTGTCACTTTGCATAAATACATTATCAGCTGTAGCTTCAGCCTACAATTTTTTATATTATGTAATAGGAAAATTTGTTGAATAATGTTGCTCTTAATTTCATTATTTTTAAATGAATAAAAGGAGAGGGCAACACAAATGCGTTAGTAACAGCACAGTTATCTCTAAGGAAGAGATTTAACAATTTTTTGCAACTGAAATCTTAACTTGTCACAGTTTAAATGCGTTAATGATCGCTGCATTGGACTTAGGTATGATTCCACTGAAAGTGCTTATGCTGGCTCTTTACACTGAACTGAGCCATCTTTATTACACCTATGCTTTTCCTACTGAGATTCAAAATTATGTCAAAATGTCTGCCATGAAACAAGTCTGTTCCTTTCATTATGTGTCAGTATGTATTTTCCCTATTCATGAGAGAAGAGGCTTGCCATCCAGCTTTGTCTGGGTGTAGCTGCTACTACCGGCAGACAATGGAGCCCTCAAAGCTGTCGCTGGATGGGCCTGTCATAAAAGAATGAGTATTAGACCAGACATATTAAAACATTAAATTTGATTTATTCACAGTCAAAGCCTAAAGTCTTAAACACAAAGGCTGGTGGGAAACAACCTAAGTTAGAATATGGTTTGGGATGAAAAAGCCATATGATAACTAGAGCTGCAGGTTTTAAACTGCTCTCCGTGGTATGAAGTCCACTCTTGCATCAACTCAGAAGAAATGTTTAACAAACATAACCAACAAATAAGTCAGACAGACGTAAGTCAGTTGAGTCCAAAGCTGTGAAAACCCAGGGATGTTTCAAATGACACAGTTTCTCAGCCAAAATTCTGGAAGTCTACTGATTAAGAGCATTTTTCATGAACGTAAAAGCTTCTTTAGGCTGCTCCGTTATTCACAAGGAGTCAACACAGCAGATGGATGTGCATGTTTGATAAGGTGGATTTTTTACACTGGCTGCCCTATCTGAAGTAGTAGCAGTGGGTATTGTCTGTGTATTTAATCTGGAGAGTTTTTTGTTAAAAATCATTTTCGTTGATTTCACAAAAGTCTAGAAAAATAAATATATAACTAAACCAAAAAGCCTGAACACTTTACCAAGGCTTGGCAACTTTGTGGGAGTGTGATCCGGTGATCGTGTTCACATGGGTCACAAATAGGTAGGGTTACCTCTGGACAAGGAATGCATAAAAACAAAAAGGAGCAATCTGACTTCAATGAAAGTTCATAATGTTTTCTATGTCTGGTCCTGTTCTTTCACTGTGCCAGTGGTGAAGATGGGAAAATGTATGTCATAAAGGCTGATAGAAGTGGACAAGGGTCTTGGCTGCCCTCACAGAGTAACTCCACTCTGTACTCTAGAGGGCTAGCAATATTGTTCCAAACTCACCCTAGGCCATGTGTAATCTTCTCAGGAGATTACAACACTCCCCCTCTATCACCAGGGAATGCTCGTGTGCTGTTTGCAGTATGATGGAGCACAAAGCTCTATCACCTCCATCTTCCACTGACATCTTTTTTCTCTAAACTGACATGGCTTTAGGCAGCTTAATTTCAACAGAGCTTCTCTACATTTTGTTTTTTACATGAACATGACATGGCATTGCCTTTCCACTTGAACTAACTGAATACTCTACAATATAATACCTATAGAATCCAAACAAAACACTCATTGATGCTACACAAACCACCATGTAACTTCCAATGTAATTTTTGTCTTGTGCTACAACACTGACATCTAGTTGTACTGATGGCCATTGGACTAGTTAAAATTCTGTAAGAAAAAGGTTAGGAGCAGAAGAACTGGATGAGTGTAAAGCCCTTTGACACAACTCTGATGACTAGACAACTGGGTCTCTCGAGGGTTTTCAGGGTGTGAAAACCATTTTTTTAGCAACCATATGGTTTGAGGTTTATGGAGATGAAATAAAGTGCAGGGGCAATCCAGATTTTTAGAGTAATTTTCTTTTACTGAAGAAACCATAGAAAGAGAATGACATTTAGCAATACACCAAGCAAAGAGAACACTGCACAGGGGTGGCTGTAGCCCACAGAAAAACACCCTAAAATCTATGAGCCACCTCTTTTCTTAGTTTACTACATTATTAAATTGTTATTAATATTATTTACACAATATATCAGAATCATCTAATATAACTACAGAACAAATAACATAAAAATAACTAAAAAAGAATGACACCAAAACCCCTACAATACAATCTTTGGAAATCTGGAAAAAGTAAGTGTGATTCATGCAGGCCCCACATCACAAACTTACAGAGCTTAAAGACTGCTACTAATGTCTTGGTGTCAGATACCACGGGACATTTTCAGGGGTCTTGTGGACTATGCCTCAATTGTTCAGTTATTTTGGCAGCACGAGAGGGATCTAGTGTATATAAGGCCAGGGGTTTTAATGTTATGGCTGATTGGAGAATGTCACAACTGTATGTTGGGAAACATCATCTATAACTGTTGACAAGAGCCCTTTTGGCTATTCCCATGTCAAACAGCTCAGTCATTTGTGATGTCTGCAAATGTAATGTCAAACAAAACCTTGGGCAAATCTCTTTGAAGGATGTTTCTCAGCTGTGTTCCACTGTACACTTACTGCCTTGTGTTCATCAACTTTAGAGAGGCAAAGTAAGCTGTTCTCTACTTCCCCTTTATTCAATTAAGGTTTTCACACAATGATATTGGGAAAAAGATGAAGTGGGATCACAGTTTCTTTGGTCAATTCATGAAACTAACATTTAAATCGAGGACACTGTATTTTCATATTTTTCACTGGTTTTGCACCTTAAACAGAAATGTAAAGCATTTCATAAAAATGAGTCAATGCCAAATGTGGTCTACCTGCTAACCCTCATTGACTCATCGCATTCTCTACAGCAACAAATTAGTGATGTACTGTGTATGAGTTCAAGGGTGACTATCATAAATGAAAACTTGTAGGCCATTTTATTATGCTGTAGGATGTTTCTTTCCACTCCCCAGTTGTTGCCTATAGCTATGTATCTGCTACCCAGCTGTGAGTAGCAGCTGTCACTGGCTTCAGAAAACACACAATGATGTTGTCTAAAACCTCAGGGTAAAAACATCTATGCATCAGGGGGGCTTTTTTTATATGCATATCATAAAATAAACAAACCCTGAAATGACAGTAGAAGTCAGGAGTCACCAGTTTGCATAAACGTTCCTGTGTTCCATCACAAATACAATTTGCCATATAAGATGTGAAATAGAAATATCGTCCACTAAACTTTCTTTTAGCTAAAGGAGAGTGACTTCATTCTGTAGCTTGAACTGGGAAGGCTCTGAGCAACGGTCTTGTTATGTACGCAGTTTAATCTGAGACTATCGCGTTTCTTTTCATGACACAGTGCTTCCAAAAAAATGATTATTTTGTCTCTGTTATCTCTTTTATAATACAGATGTACATCCAGACTACAACCCTAACCATCTCTATAAGCCTCAGTGCATCGGTCTCTCTGGGAATGCTCTACATGCCCAAAGTCTACGTGGTTCTTTTCCATCCAGAGCAGAACGTACCCAAGCGCAAACGCAGCCTAAAGGCTGTGGTCACTGCAGCCACCATGTCCAACAAGTTCAACCCTAAAGGTGGCCTGAGGCCCAACGGAGAGGCCAAATCTGAACTTTGTGAAAGTCTTGAAACACAAGGTTGGTATCACACGATGACATCCATCCATGCAACAAAGGAAAGACAGATCAACCAGCATCTGTTAATGCACTCTGTATGCAGAAAATAATGAACTCCTTTTAGGTGAAGATTTAATTTTTCTTTAACAGTTGACAAACAGAACAATGGGAATAATTAGAAGTGATAGGGGTTGTGTCACAGTAGCGTCTCACTTGCACATAAGTGAAGTAGTAGTTAAGTGTTCCCTTCAAAAAAGACTGGGAGTTAATTTTCTATATTTTAAGGACTATTTTTTAATTTTATAGTATACAATAGCAAAATAGTTTAATTTTCAAAAACTATATTGATACTGGATTTGCCAGTCAGAAGGTGTGGCAGGGGGCCCATACTATTCTGAAAGGGATAAAAGCAAGGGTAGCTCAGTGTTGGAGATGAGGATATTTCAATCACCAAGACAAATGGTATGAACAGGCAGTGCCTGTGTGGGGGCAGGCATAAATCCAGTCAAGCACCCCCACATGTTGTGATTACTTAAGGTACTGATTTTTTACTCTGACAAGCTGAACAATATACCATGATATATATCCGGACTAAAAAAAAGACAACTTACACTTACATGTATGTTTTCTTCCTATCTTGAAAGGGAATTGTTACAGTATATCTCATCCAATTACAGAGCCCATTTATAGGTGCTGAGATTTAACCTCTGGTTTAAACTGTGACTCTAACAACTGCTCTTTGTGCTTATGTGTCAGATTGTGTTGAGGGAGGGGAGCCTTGTGAGGGCCTTTAGACTCTCAGGTAACCTGATTAGAAAATAACTTTGCTCTTCTGTCATCCATGAGCACTTTTTCCTGTTAATTTCTGCTAATGTTCACCACAACACCTGTGCCTGCCTACACAATGCAAAAAAGCATCCCTGCTAAAATTCAGCACCCTGAATGACATAAAGCATTAATCACACACTCACAAATCCACCCTGGACCAAGGGATATTAACTTGGATAAACAATATTGGTGTGTGGTGCTGTAAAATGGCCAATCAGCATGGTAAAGCCTGTTAATGTGAGAAGATGACAACCCTCTGCCGGAGAGGAGACAAGCGATAGCCATGTGTCCCCTGTAATTTGTTTCCCTGTTGACAA
Source organism: Oreochromis aureus (assembly GCF_013358895.1). Taxonomy (NCBI): domain Eukaryota; kingdom Metazoa; phylum Chordata; class Actinopteri; order Cichliformes; family Cichlidae; genus Oreochromis; species Oreochromis aureus. Next base: position 12,095,001 of record NC_052961.1, on the reverse strand, counting down.
AAGAAGGAATTTGTGGTAATGGGACAACAACAACAATAAGAGTGAACAGGAAAAGACAGATGGGTCTGCCAGCTCCAATTCTTTCTGGACCATCTATTCTTTATCTTGGCCTCGCAGCACATAAATATTCAAATAAGGTTCATTTATCAATGCTTTTCTTGGAAGATATGCTTTGGATGAAATGGCGAGAATACCGCCCCCCATTCACCCACCCAGTATGGCCCTGACAAATATACCAGAAGCATTTACCATTGCACATCTCTCCTCTGCAGCACTTTTGCCCCTACTCTGGCTTTCAGCTGTCCTCTGATTGGATTCATCCCTTCTGACATATTCAATCAGCCAAGGCTGCTGTAGGCAGATTGGCAGATTGGTAGTGTGATTACCACCACCGAGCATGCTCGCTGAGGACAGCTTTACTTTAAAAAATTACACATACGCTGACACTTGCACAGGCATATGTGTGCAGACAAGCATGACTGCACACATACTCATAGGTACTGTATGTATGACAGTCACATTTGACCAGTGGTTTGGGTTTGTTATGATTGCTGTGGTCTGCCCTCTGGTCATCTGACTTATGTGCTTTATTCACAGCTCATAAATTTCCACGAACAATGAAAAGAATGCTAAAGAATAATTAGAACCATTATCAAACTTTGATAGCAAAAGCTATACGGCCGGGACAGATCACATATTGCCTTAATTGTATTTTACATGTAACACACCACAGTTAAGAATGGTAATACACTGACTGCTGCATGCTTTGCTTGATGCACATAGAAACCACAGGTCGTTGCATGCACTAAAATACTTGCATTTGAATGGTTACTCCCATATTTTATGCTACTGCTGTGAACTTCTTGGTGGTTCAGTAATTTGTATTTTGGAATTGCAATTTAATAGTATAATCTAAAAAAATAGAGAGTTTTCCTGATTTTACTATGCTGTAGAACCAGGTACATATGAGCGCAAAACTCCAGTGACTCTGAATAATTTTGCATTGCTGTCAAATCTTATGATACTATGTTTTTAAAATGTCTGCAATATTACCAGACAGACTTATCTCATGGGAAAACAAGAGGAAAACATGAAAATATGATGCATCTGTATGTATACACAGGCAGGAATTGTTACATTTTTATTTACTGTCAGCGTGACTTTTGGGAGTTAATGTATTTCAGTTGGAAGATCGTTTTATACCGGCACCACAGATGTTTTCGTGACTCCTCAAGGCACCCATGCCAAACTAACAACAAAGCATTGAAAAAAAGGGCTGCCGTAGTATTTTAACCCAAATTCTAACAAAGCAGTTTTCCTGCCTAAACCAAGATGAGTATTTGTGGTGGTCAACTCTAACAATAAAGCACATGGCATCAAAAGTGAACAATGAAAGAGTAATATGACATACCAATACCAATGTAATACCAATGAAAATCACAGATTCAATGATGCATTCAAACTACAGTGTCTGCTGTGTTGTGAAAGGTGACATGATAAACATGATAAATGACATGAAAAATGTCAAATGACTTTTTTGCTCTTTAAAAGTTGAAATAAATGATAATACAAATTAATACATTAAATGAATACTGTTACCACCAAAATAAATAACCCTGTAAAATGTGAGGATAATTCCATTTCACCTCATATGTACATTATATATTTTTGGATTTTTAGACTAGATCTAATAATGTCATTTGGAGGTTTAAAAGATTTTAGATGAGGATTCTTTTTACATTTACATTACTTTTTAATATTAAAGCAATTTTACTAAATATGATCATACTATCATTATTTTAATAAAAACAATAAAAAGATTAACAGTAACTAATCATTTGAATAACTGAACCCAAACGGTATATACGCCATAAGAAAATGAACAGAACCTCTTCTTTAGAAACCAGCACATCCTCCATAAACAAGGGAACATTTATTACCATCCAAAAAAGAAGAAACGGACAGCTAGTTACATAAAAACAAGCTGTTCCTCTTTTATCATACTTTTATGATATATATTTATGTTGGTTGCAGCTTTTATTAGATGGGCTGTGATTACAGATATTGTTGAATTTGAGTATTTTACACATCACTAACAGTTTATTTTGTATCTTAGACATGATCATGCGAGATGTTAAGATAATTTAACATTAGCATCAAGCTATTAAAATTAATTTCACTTGTGCTTGTTTACTTGAGTCATTCATAAAGAGAACTTTACAAAAATCAGAATTCCAACAGTATGGTTTTTGTTCCATGCCTATTTGAATCTCACCCATTGCATTTTTAACCCTTCTTTCTTCTTCCCTATTATAACAGTGTTGGCCTCAAAGCAGACATACATAAGCTACAGTAACCATGCCATCTAAGACCGAGATGAGCCGTGGAAGAGGAGAAAAGGCCTGCCTGAGGAGAAATCACCTGATTCTGGGGGCATATTGGGGATACACTGGAGAACTTTCAAGCTGCTACATCAGAGGATTGGGGTGGAAAGATGGGAATTTGTCACTCCAAAGGATGTCATATTTTTTTTATGGAATCATGTAAAGGCTTGGATGCAAATTTTATGATAAATTAGTAGCTTGTAGGAGGGAGAGAAGAGATGTAAGGGAGCTTGGACAGTTAATTTTCCTCTTCCCACCCTGAGCATTGATCAGTGACGTTTCCAGATGCAGGCTGAATGAACCACCTGGAGCCTACAGATTTATTTTTTTTTCTGAAGTGTATAGAGCACAAGTTCAGTTCTCTCTGATACTGAATTGTTTGTCTCATTTCAGTAAAAACAGGGGAAAGCATTCTGTTTTTATCAAATGCAGCTGATGAAATGAAGTGGTGTAAAAATATAATAGTTATTTTTGGTTACAGGTGTATTTGGAGTTGAAAGCTGCAGTACTCTTCAGACTGTACATGCCTTACGACAGTACACTCAGTATTCCTACATGAACTAAATATATCTGAAACACATGAAAATAAAGCAGTGGGTCTCCCCAGTAGTTTTTTTTTTTTTACTGTTTCATAATAATGAGGACACCACCATTTTGGCAATCCTAGTGTACAGTCCCAGAGCATGCTTTATGGGAGCATCACGTGTACTGTGCTGTGTTGTCAACGTCTATGGAATGCAACATTTGTCATCGTTGTCATTCACAGTGGAGATGTCATTTTTGGGGTATCCCACTGCTGAACGAAAAGAAATCAAACAAACCAAACACAAATTGCCATGCAATAGCTCTATGGTTGACATCACATTCCATAAATGTCAGTCAGGACTTGGAGACTTAACTTGACTGTAAACATCTGAGATTTAGTGGCTCTTATTTATCATGCACCTATTGAAGCCTTTGGAAAGACTGTCAAAATTTCACTTGCAGCTTTAAAAGTAATTGACAAATTTAGTCTAAAAGAGTCTTGATTAAAATTCAATAAAAATGCAAGACTTGTAATTAAGACTGTATATTCTGTACCTAAATGCAGGGCATTGTGATATAGTAGATTTTTTAAAAAGAAAAAAACAGCAACAACAATCTGTTGTCATGCCAGACATATTGTTTAAGGCTAACAACATATGATAAATGGGATAGAAGAAATGCACTGCAAGAGTAATCTATGTCCTTGCAAAGGATTTTTATGAAAAAAAAATGCTTTCCTCTTCTGCATCTTGGATTTTAAGCCTGAATTGGAAATGATAAATTATATTTTTAAAATAATTTTTTTGATTTAAAACAAGGCTCAAGTAGCTAGCCAGCGTTAATACCAATTTTGAAAAGGTATAGACTTAGTTAAGACAACTGCTCAAAAGGTTCAAAGATAATTAGCAATATGATATATTGTTTCAACATATACCAATAACCATATAAATTAACATTCAGTCCATTGTCTGATTATTATATATCAATAAAAGATATAGCCATGCTGTACTAAGTAGTAGCAAGTTCACCTTCCACTTGGCAGCTATCTTAATTATTTCTTGCTTCCAGCAAACAATTTGATTTGGTGTTTAGCAAGACCCACCTATTCTTTTCCACAGAAATTGCTGGAAACCCAAATATAGACAAATGGCCGTAAACATGACACCAGCAGGATACCCATCTTTGTTTGTGTATAAAGGATGTGTAAAAAGAACTGTTTGTTTAAATGTTAACCAGCCGGTAGTTTCTCAGGTTTACTTTGAAGTATTTCTGCCCCCTAGTGATCAAGAGCCTCTTAGTACAGCTTTAAATCTCTACAGTGATAGATCACTGCTCCATCACTGCTCCATGCCTACTAATTAATTGGTTTTCACAGTACTACTGAAAATAAAAAAAAATAAAAAATAAAAGGTATGAATACTTGCTTGATAAATAAGGGCCACTGCCTTCATTCTGTGCCTCATTTCCATTAAACTACTCCTGCTAAATGTTCCATGGTTCTTTCATCATGTTTGTGTTACCAGTATTACCTTTCAGTTGTTCAGTTTAAACATTATTAAGGAAGAACTCCGTGTACAATTTAAAATATGTAAACGCCATTACCGTTTCCATTCTCTAAAATATTACTAATAACAGTATTCTCTGGATTTTTTGTCTCATTAAATGTTATCCTCAGCAATGCAAAAATTGTATGTTGCATGTCAAAACCCATAAGAAAGCCGTGTGGAAAAACTGGAGAGAAAGGCATAAAGTCCAGACTACTGCAGAGGATTATAACTTACAAATATTTTGCTTTTTGATCAATGATTCTCTCAGCTCTCAGCTTCAACGAGTCTAAGGTGTTGCGCAAATGTTGTTTTCTCATTTGATAAAGTATTGTTTGTGGGATTGTTTGTGTTTGTGAATATGATCATTTTACTGCTTTTTTTTTGCCACAACCCCCCTCCCCACCTACTTTTATTTTTCTAAAACACTGTCTGTGTTACAAAATAAAATATGTAATTGCTGACTGAAATTAAATGGCAAGTTAATGTATGTTATTAAAATTGATTGATCATGTCTGCTTTATGTACCAAATTATTAAAAAAAAAAGAAAAAAAACAGTTACAGTGCCTGGATATTTATGAACTATCTATAAAAAAATAAGATGTGTAGAGCATGTTCATTTTTATACAAGATATTTCTAATAAAAAGACTGTTTTGTTAATACATTGTTGATGTGTCTTCTTAGTAAGCATTTCCTTAGCAAAGAAAACAACATTTAAAAATTAATTTTTTGAGTATTCTGTTATCTTCTAGATTAAACGAAAGCCTACTTATGGTTCAGTCACAATATAGTAAAAATAGGACAGAGGTTGTAAATCCAACACTAACAACCTGTGGATAACCACTTTCTAATCACAAGGCAGTTGCACAAACTGTGTTAATTGACGGAACCTTTCTCCAAGCGATCACAGTCTGACTACAATAATACATACAGAAAAAAACCCAACAATCATATGACCCCCTATGTGCAAGCACTTTGGCGACAGTGGGAAGGAAAAACTCCCTTTTAACAGGAAGAAACCTCCAGCAGAACCACGCCTAGGGAGGGGCGGCCATCTACCGCAACCAGTTGGGGTGAGAGAAGGAAGACAGGACAAAAGACATGCTGTGAAAGAAAGCCAGAGTATAAGTATGATTCAATGCAGAGTGGTCTGTTAACACAAAATTCCCTGTTACATGTAGACACAACACTGGTTTGTCCCTTCACTTGGGTGCCTTTGTTGTGCTTGAAAATAGTAAAAAAAACCATTTTTTTTAAAAACTGAACTGAGAATGGCCAAGACTGAAAGCTTGTGAAAAATGTTCAAATAACTCTACAACCTGGGAAACTATTGTTCAAGACTACTTTAAACATTAACACAAAGTCTGAGTCCTTGGAAGCAAAACATTAAAAAGTAAGCAGTGTTTTGAGACTTCTGTACAGTAGTGTATACCTTAGGCAAGAAGAAAGGCCTCTTAAAAAGTATTTTAAAGATATCATTTTAAGTTAATTTTAAGTGTTACCTGTTTGTTTGTTGTATGTAAGATGATGCCTTTCAAATTACCCGGCACTGCTGCATAATTTCTATACCTCTGTTATCCCTAGCTATCAACCATTTATGCTACTCACCGAGGAAGCAGAGATTTGGAATTGGGTTTTTTTTTGGTTCCATTTCTAATGCTTATTTCATCCAAATAATTAAGAAAAGGCAAGTCATTTGAATATTTCCCCATTAACAATATTATAACTGCTTTAACATTTCCAGTGTTCAAATTAATGAATAGGCTACTGCTCATGAGTCCACTGGGGGAATACATGCTGAAAATAAAAAGGGGTTTCTCATTTGAAATATCACGTTAATATTTCCACTTGGCTGCTCTAACCAGTAAGTGGGTATTTCATTTTGTACCCAAGATAAAAGCATTAAATATTGCTGAGGTGCTTGTTTCTTTCTAAATGTGCCGGAGACACAAATGTATAAGATGTAGTAAGTGTAGACCCTGTTGAAATGTGGTGCAGTGCTGGAGGAATGATGTCAAAACTTTTTTTTCTTTTTATTTGTTTGCATTTGTGGTCAGAAAGTTGATAGTAGCTTATTTTTGCTCAAATATTTTCAGGGTATCCAAATAGCTGTATGTGGTGTTGCATTAATCTTAACTCTTTGCCCATGTGTTGGACTCTGTGTGACTGATGCAGTTTCTGTCAGCTAATGCAGGCATTACACAAGGACAGAGGTGGCAAAAGTACAAATATTCTATACAGATACTTATGTTAAAGAAATACTGTGGTAAATGAAAAAATACAGTCTCTGAAATGTGCTCAAAGTAAGGACCTCTTTAGAGGATGTCTTGACCGGCTATTTTTGGAAGAAGCTAAGTGAACATTGTCCTATATTAGTGCAATAAAATTACATTAGTACATGGGAATAAAAACTTTATTTCAGTCTAAATTCTAATTCTATTAAATGTACTTAGCTTGAATTAATCGTGTGGAACATGAGCGTAGAAAAAGATCCAATATTTGATTTAAAAAAATGAGAACTTACATGTAAACTTTAAATGTCAGTTCATCAAATACCACTAAGCAGTCCTTACCTTTAAATGTAACCTCTCTTCTTCCTCTCCTGACCTGTCTTTTTTTATCGTTCTCCATCTCTGAGTAAAGTTAGCTCTTACTCATTTCTCTCCCTGGGAAATACAGCAGCTGAATGTTTAGCTAGCAGACAACGTGTGGGAAAGCTGCACACAAACACTTTGAATGTTTGATGATAGTTGTTGAGCTATAAGAAACCTTGAATTTGAAACTAAATGCCACCTAAAAGTCGTTACTCCCTATATGCTCACTGAGGGTGGAGTACCATGACCACAAACTGGAACACCTGCACTTAAAAACAAACAAAACAAACAAAGGAGTAGATATTAGTGTAAAAATGCAGGGAGTAAAAGTACAAGTATTTATACTTTTTTACTTCCCATCACTGCACAAGGGTTTAGTGTAAATGATGAAGATGGAAGGCAGCAAGTTTTAAATGACAAAGGGGATCAAACTAGGCCAGTTAGTACCTGCTTGCAATGTGAGCCTGCATTCTTTCATGACATGAATAATATATAACATATTTTGATGCATAAAAATAATGTTGCAACTCTACATTGAATGTTAAGAAAAAAAATGTTGATGTTATTTTATTTCTTTCATTATATTTCTTTTATCAAATCACTGTGAAATGTTTATGCCACATATACACACATTTTTCAACAAAACTCCTTAAAAAAGAAAAAAATAAGACGGAAGACTGGAAGGGGGGAAAATTTCATTTGTAGTACAATAAATCATGATGACAGCCTATACACATTTGTGCCCCATTACTGAAAGCCTGTGGCAGCAATTTAATTTGGACCTCCCGTGACCTGACTCAGAGAAAGTACTAGTAATTACTATGAAATTATGAATTTGTTTTATTCTAATTTCTTCTGAGTGATTGTTGCCTGGACAATATGAAAGCAGTGTAAGTTTTAACAAAATTTAAAAGACCTTAGGTTAACAATGATTGACTTTAGCTAATCATTTTTATTTAAAACTGCAAATGACAGCCTCCTGAACAAAAATTATTGTACCATTAGCAAAAATTCATAATTAACACACATACCTAGAAGAAATTAGGCTACGTTCACACTGCAGGCGAAAGCGCATCAAATCCGATTTTTTTGACCCTATGCGACCCATATCCGATCATGGTATGACTGTGTGAACAGCACAAATCCGATATTTTCAAATCCGATCTGGGTCACTTTCGTATGTGGTACTAAATCCGATACATATCCGATGTTTTAGAAAGCGACTGCTGTTTGAACGGTCATGTCGCATTACCTCACTGACACAAGACAGACGCCAATTATCAGCGGGAGAAGCGCCCGAGAGGACATCGCAAACGCTTCCTGGCCATCCAGTGTAGATGTCAGTGAAACTGTTGGGAAGACAACGTTGGAGAAACGTGAACATTTTATTTGTACTGTATAATCTGCAGATTCTGACAGAAATCTGCAACTATCCTTTGAAGCACCGATCCTCTAAAACACCAATAAGGATAATTATTAGGTTATCTACATTATTATGTAAATAAAATAACTTAAAGCAAAAATTGGGAAACGTAAAGTCTGAAGTCTTTATATATTAAGGGCCATCAGTCAAACAATATTGTTTGGTCTGGGTCTAAACAGAGCGCGTTGTGTGTGACATCTTCTTTTGCGCAAGCGGGCCGCTTTGAGCGTTCACACTAGAGCGCGTTTGCTGTCGCATTTTATTTGTAGTGTGAACAAGCAGACAAAAAAATCGGATTTGATCAAAAAATCGGAATTGAGCATTAAGACCTGCAGTGTGAACGTAGCCTTAGTGACATAGGTACCTCGGCATCTAAACCCCCAGGGTTCTTTTTGAGGTTCCTGCTTGAAAATCGCGTGCCCAAAATAAATTTAGTATTTCACTGCAATTAAAAATTCTGTATAAACCATCTTGGTATCAAAATAAAGCTACCACTTGTGAGTCTTCATTAGAGGTGTAAGCATCACAGCAGATGCCACGGCCAACCGGCCTATCACTGATCAGTCTCTAGGCACGTGTGACTGCGGCTTTAGCAATCAACTTCACAGCGACTGCCAGCAAGCTACAGCGACCACAAATCAAACCAGTTGGAGAATACTATTTTTTTCTTAGGGACCTGTGTTAGAGTTCTGCTTCCAAATGATTAGAACTATCAAACTCTTGAATTGTTTGATCTTCCTGGCAAATTGCCTCACTTTCAAACCTTCAAAAGCAGAGTATAGAGTAATTTTTTGGACGTCCAGTACAGCTGCAGGGAATTTACTAGATTAATAAATGTATTTTTTTAATTTAACAATATTAGCATTGTTGTTATCAACATGATACATAGGAATACAGATTATTTATAAACAAACCCTTTTTGTTATGTGTTAGCCTATTGATTTATTCAGCACATATGTTTTTTAATTTTATTTTAAATTTTCCTAGTCTATTTATTTTAATTAATCAACTTATTTGTTTGTAACCATGTTAAAACTGTCATTTATTAAAAAAAATTTCGAAATGTTAAAAAAGTTAAAATCCATGTTAAAATGTAAAATGGTTAAAGTATTTAGAAAAATATGGGAGTTCCTTTAAAAAGGAGTACAATGTGTATAATAACTTTAAAAGAGCATTTGAGTTATATATAGTTCGATTTTATTTTAGTGAGGTTGGTATCCTGTGTTATTATAAAACACTTTGTAGGAGGAAGTGAATGTGGTTGTGATCGGTAGTCTGCTCTGAGAGAAGTTGGGATGAAAAGTACAAGAAGTTTGTGTAAGTGAGTATGTAGAACTGGACTATCTGCTCAACAGTCTTTGTCGATACGCACATTTTGCAAACTGACTGTGAGAACCTGTGGACACTGCTGCTCCAAAATCCACCACGCGGCTGCTCACATTTGTTTTGGAGAGGTTCGCAGATCACTCTGCAATCCTGCACCCTCTAGAAAGATGAGACTACAGAGCCTATACATGTAGAAGCATTATAAAAACAATGTCTAAAGTGAGTTTAAGTTTGACATTGAAAAGACGTCCACAACAACTACATTTGGACTATAAATAGCCCTTACACAGAGGTCCTATGGAAAGACGTCGCTTGGCGTTACAAAATAACCCATCAGTAGACCAAAACTGTACGTACAAAAATGACTCTTAAAGAGCTTCACTCTGACATGACTGTGCAGTGGGTAGTCACAGGCAACTTTTCTCTAAGATTATGGGTTACTCTTTTGTTCTCAATGAGTTTTCCTTTCAATATTTACATAATGATTATTTCACCTGTACGGCATGATCATGCACAGACGTGATACTCTCAGCGTCAGCACATCCACTACAACCTCACAGCGCACACAGACTCACGCACACAGGTGCGCACACATTTGCTCATATAAGTTCATGTGCACACATATAATCAGACACCAAGCCCCACTCGGGTCTATGTATTGCACTTTTATGGCACATCTCACCACACTTTTTACGCTTGATAGACACAACTATGGGCACACTAAAGTTTATCCCAAGGAATGTGAGTGGTGCTGGCTCCAGAGAGAAGAGGTTAAAGACATTTAACCAGCTTAAAAATCTACAGGCAGACGTCTTACCACAAGAGTCTCAAAGGCCTGCCACAGTTACAGATGAACTTCAAACACCTCAGTTTCTTAATGTGTTCTCAGCCTGCTATAACTCTGGGCAAATGGGAGTAGCAATTTTAATATATAAAAATGTTAATTTCACAGTACTCAACACAGTTATAGATCCAGAGGGTAGATTTCTAATAATTAAACTATATATATGTAACAAAAAGTTGTGAGTGTATATGGGCCAAATGTTGATGACACCTCATTCTTACACGCTTTTTTTTTTTTAACTGCACTCTAGGAACACCTAGATTGCTCACTTGTTCTTGGGGGCAACCTCAACTTTGGACTAAATGAAGAAATGGACAGGCTCAGTGCAGCTGGAACTCAGCACAATTGGCAGATTTTGCACCACATGGCGATCTCTTCACCCCAAATGCAGGGAATATACTTACTTCTCACATGTCCATCACTCTTACTCTCATCTGGATTATTTCCTTGTCAGCAGCTCACTGCTGAGTGACATTTCAGACACTGAGATACAACCTATAGCTGTTAGCGATCATGCTCCTGTGTCTTTAATTCTAATAAATAAGAAGGTCATTTCCCCAAGTAAAAACTGGAAATTTAATACATCATAGCTTAAAGATGAAGATTTTTATTAAATATTTGTTAAAAAATAATGGGTTTTATATTTAGACTGTAATGACCTGCCTGGAACATCAGAATCTGGGAGGAAAGGTAAAACTGTGATGGGAGGTAAAATAATTTCATTTTCATCACATAACAACAAACCTATTCAGAAATTAGAGGAAACCATTACATCCTTAGAAGAAGCCTATGCCTCCTCTGAGGAACAGGAAATGCTGAGCAAAATATGTTAAGCACAACTAGAAATAAATGTAATTCTTAGTACAAAGACTTTGCTTGCAAGCAAAGACTTTTCCTACTCAGTTGTATATAGTATTTGTATTTCCGTTTTATTCTATTGTATATATTATTCTATTCTATTTTATTCTATTGTATATGGTATTTTATTTTATTTTATTGTATTTTATTGCTTTCCAGTGTTTTCTAATTTCTGCTACATAACTTTGCACTTTGCTCTTTGCTGTAACAAAGCAAATTTCCCACCTGTGGGAGAATGTCATTTATCTTATCTTATCTTAAAATTTTGAACATGGTAACAAATCACATTGATTTGTAGCTAACTAGTTAAAATTAATAGAGAAAAAACAACTATATGTGCCCTTAAAGACTTAACTGGAAATACAGTCTATGATCCTTAAAGAAAAAAAAAAAACACTTTCAGGGACTTTTACAAAACTTAATATTCACCACAGATAAACCCATATAAAGACAAAATTGATCTGTTTCTTGATAACATAACCCTTCCAAAAAAATATAAGAATGTCAACCAATGGCCCTGGATTCAGTGCTGACGTCAAGGGAACTCCAGAAAGCCCTGAAAAGCACGTCCAATGAAAAGGCTCCAGTTCCAGATGGATTTACAGCAGAATTCTATTCAAGGCACAAATTAAAATTGTGATCTGTTCCTGGCACATTTCTTATTAACTCATGATTCATGACTGAAACATTCCATCAAACAACCAAATATATTTTTCCAGTGCTAAATGCTTGTGCAAATAAGTTAGATCAGTATCGGTAATAATTACTTTATGCAATAACAAATTTATTTGCTGAGGATAAGAATAACAGGCAATCACAGTTAATTAAATTCCCACATGCACCAGCAGGCACATATATGTGTGTGGCAATAAACAGCTAGATCAGCAACCTCCAATTTAAAAATACCATGCTATACTTCTAACCATCATGTAGCATAAAATGGAGAAGTTCAACAATTATGCAATGTATGTTGATAAGACAGTTACTGTTGCCCGACATGAATGTTTTTGCTCAACAGCAGTAACACATCAATAACATTCACATAGATTAGGGATTCAGCTTCAGGAAATTCATTGTATGGTTCATGCATATCCCAAAAGCCCCCTGTCATGAAGAACTGCTTGTTCAGTTTGTTTGAACATGAGCATTGGTGTGTGGCTTTATGAATGTTTAAAGGGCTTGTATATCTTAAGATGACACGTAGTATTTTAGAATACATTATTTGTGCACAGCAACTTTACTGTGTTTATTCCTGAGAAGTTGAGTTTATGGTCATGCTCCATCAAACAATCAGGTTGAGGAAGTCTCTACTCTGAAATCTGATCATTGAAATTCAAACAAGCACATATCTACTGCAAACATTTAAATCACCTGGGAAGAAACTCATTATGCATCATAGCAGCATTTTCTTGGACCTCAAATAATCTTAAACTGCATGACAGCATAATGGAACCCAGTTGAGAAAAGATAAATATGCAATCAGCAACACACTTGGCTTCCCCTTTAAAACTGCAGAGAAAAAAACACGTGTGCAAGTTTATGCAGCCATTAAAAATCTCCTCTGTCTGTCACAGTTGAAAATATATCAAGAGTGGAACTAAAAATACATGAAAAATGTATAAGTGGAAAATGCATAAGTGGTTTTAATAATCATTTACTATCTGAAATATCACAAAAATAAACCCTATGATACATTTCTTCAAAGTTCCAGGCTTACTAATAAGTGAAATAAACTTCATTGACGTCCTCACTTTACACCGATTCCCACATTCTTTGTAAGTCTCATAGTAATACTGTTTCAGTATCTCCTAACAACTTTATGCCATTAGTTAAAATAAAGTAACATAAATGACAGTTACACTGTTAAGTTTGTGCATTTCCTTAATGAAGCTAACTGTTAAATACTTTATCTGAGTCTTTTTTTTAACCTTCTTATTTATAATTAACATTGTCAACAGCTGGCACTCTGAGCAATAATGCAAACATGCTACAGTGCATCAACTATTGTATCTCCTACATTAACAAACATGAAACCTGGTTTTTAAATCATAGCGCACAACTTTTAAGGATATTTTGCTTCCCACTTTATTTTTGAATGGACAACATATTACCAATGCTAAAGTTAAAAAACAATGCAAAAATGATGGTGTACACACAATTTCATTTGGCAACAGAAACACACACTGAATCATGCACACAGATTAAAATTAGGCCGATATAAACACATTTAACACTAGAATAAAATGCAAGCATCACATGTGCATTTACATAAATAAGTCTTCTTCAATTTGCAACTGTAACAACACTTGTGTGCGTGTTCGTTTATGTGGTTGCTGCTCTTCCAGTGACACTATTACAGCTTGTGATTTAGGACTGTCAAGGCTCCATGCCATTCCTCTTCTCATACACACCAGAATCTTTGCTCGTTCCTCTTATTCACCTGCCCCACAGTAGGTATTAACGTGTTCAGTTGGCTGTGCTACTGAAGGGGCTAGCCCATATGTCTCCCTGAACCCGCTGAATAATTTAACATAACAGCCATTCCTATAAAAACCCCATCTATATTAATGAGCAGCCTCCAACCATTTGGATCAGTGGACGAAGGCTGTGGTCCTGCCACAACAACGTAAAGGACTTACCTTCACCAAAGAATCTCAGTGTATGTGAAAGATAAACTTTCACATACACTGAACTTTCACACCACCAAATTAAAACCACTGACAGGTAAAGTGTATAATATTTATAACTGTGGTACAATGCCATGTCCTAGTGGGAATCCTTAGGTTCTAGGATTCATGTTTAGGCGACATGTACCACCCAAGTAAACATTATTGCAGAGCAAAGACAACACCTTTGTTGCAACGACACTTTCTAATGTCAGGGGACTCCAAATGCAAAACAATGTCTCTCACCTTCCCCCAGTAGAGCAAAGCTTTGGCGGGAAAAGGGAGACCATCTCAGTAGTAGGCAGGTGGTCTAAATATTGTTACCCGTCAGTGTGGAAAAGCTAGTTTCTTTATCATCATATTCTCAAACTTTTCCTCTCACTTTATGTCACCAACAGCCCAATCCATTAACTGGTACACAGTATCTAGACTTATATTAAACTTTGGCTCCAATTTTTTTTGAACAGCCTGGAAATTAAACCTTGTGGGATTATGGTGTCATGATCCTAGATCCAGAGTTTTGAGTTTTGAACTGTTAAATTTATGATTGTCTAGTATTTTCTGTTTGGTTCCTAGTTTATTCATTGATTACCCTTTCTTCTTCATGTATATTTTCTAGTATTTTGAGTTTTAGTTACCAGTTCCAGTTTTTGGATATACCCTTCAGGTACCTCCTTATTGTTGTAATTCCTCTGTGTTGATTTTTTTGTTCGTGCTACCTTGTAATCTGGTTTTCTGTATAGTTATGTATTTATGTTTTGATCCTTTGTCTTTATCCTTCCCAGGATCTGTTTGTGTCTTGCCAAGTGTCTGTTTCCATTAGTCATTCTCTGTTAATTACTTCCTGTTTGATTTTGGTAGTCCTTTGCAGCTTCTCTTTTGTTTTTAGTTTTACCCTGGTGTGTCCACTCTATCTAGTAACCTCCTGGATCTAAATTATTTAAAGCCTCCAGTTTGGCTTAGTGCCTTATTGAGTCACACTGTGTCCCAGCTTCATTTGTGCCAGGTGTGTTTCCCTGAAATTTTATATTTATTTATTCTGGATCTACACAAGCTATAATAATGACTTGCCTTGTGCTTACTTCAGTCTTCCCATGAGCCTTCACTTGGATCTTTTCTGCCCGTGTTTCATGACAGAGTGAGGTTTAATATCATGGAAAAGTAGCAATTTCTGTGGTAATTAACAAAAGAATTGAGTGTTTTGCCTAAAATTTATTATATTTTAGGACTAAATGATGAGTAAAGTTATAATTCCATCTTTGTTTATTTATATATCCATTTATTATAACATGTTTTACTGCTTATCTTGCCGATATTTATCTTGTTGAAAAATAAAGTTTTTGTACCTGAAATTTTTTTCAAAGCATCGATAGTGAAAGTAAAAAAAAACTGAGGATAAGTGAACATTCAGCTGAATGTGACTGAACATCAAACACAAATGGAAAATACAAGTGTAGGTTTCAGCTTGCAAACTGAAGGGAAACATTTAACAGGGTGTTTGCAGGTCCTCTATCAGCATGCTGAGCATCAGACACTCATTTCCTGCATCGTGTTAACTTTTTATGCACCAATTTGAGTGTTTTCTGCATAAATTCATGGTTGTTAATGTGTAGAGATAAACACACAGTAATGTCATCCTTTCCACATCCATCGCTCTCTTTCCATTTCTCCACAAAGCATCTGCTGCCATAGCTGGCCACTATCTTTGTGTTTAGTAATTCTCTTACCAGTGGGACTCTGTGGTCCAAACTAGTTATTAGCAGAAGTACTATTTTCATCTGATAATAATTGAAATGAAAATGGGAAACAAATGAGCCAAAAAGAATCAAAAAGAAAATTATGGCCAACCACAAAAAAAAAAAAAAAAATTCTGTTGGAGTGCTGGTGTATGCCACAATGATGCTTTTGTTTACGGAGCAGTTACTCATTGTCAGCATGCAACAGCTTGCATGTAAGTTGTGTGGCTGCGATCCAGTGAAACAGTTTGCCACCTGTCCCATCACTGCTATGCTGACATATCTATATTAAAGCAAAATGAGTTTACCCTGAAGATTATTTCTCAGTATATTTTGGCACCTGTAGTCAGTGTGAAACTGTAGCAATCATGGTGCTGCGTCAACAGAAAGAATGCAATGACTAACCTTTCTTCTGCTGATAAAAGGCTTTACTAGTTGGAGAGTGGTTAACCTCAAGTACATGCAAAAAAAAAAATATCTGGCTTATAAGTGTACATAAATGATTGGGTGTAACAGTATAGGCATTTGCCTAGTATTATTTTGTAGTATAAAGTGGAAGTAGGTGTGAATATGAGTATGAATAACTGCCTGTCTCTCTATGTTAGCCCAGCAACTGATGGGCAACCTGTTAAGGGTGTACCCTGCCTCTTGCCATATGACAGCTGGGATACGCAGGACAGGCCTACAAGCCAATGGGTTTGCAATACACTTGCAGAAACATGACTAGGGAATCTTCACTTTCAATGAATGGAAATAATTTTCACATGTTAAGCATCATTGTGCCTTCCAGAAAGAAATGCCAAACACAATTACAAAGGAACAAAGAAAACAAGAGAAACTGTGCTACACAAATCACACTGTCATTTTGCCAAGAGCAACTTGGTTCAAATGTTTGTCTCTGAAACTGGGGGGTATTAAACGACTCCAGTTCTTTAGGATAGCTATAAAAAGGGGGTTTTTTTGGTATTATTTTCTTTGACATCAAACTAGTATTCTGTGTACTAATAAAGAAAGTTACAGTATGTGTATCCATCTATTTTTAGTGCGTCTGTTACAGGCATTTGAAAATAGTAAACCTTCTCCACATGCTTTACCAGCAGGAGGGAGGAAGTGACGACTGTCTGATGCTTCTCAGCATGACACAATCTGCCACAGAATACTGTGTGGTAACACTGTATACTGACATTACACAGGAAAGAAAGCAAACCATAAGAAACAGATGTGACTGCTGCAATTGGATGCTGATAATTGCAACCAAATCATTATATTTGCAGTTTGGCATCATGATCTATTGCATGTGAATGTGACCTTCAATTCAAAAATATTCTTGGCTTATTAGTAACTTGACTTAGTATTTATATATATCCCTCATAGGAATAGGATATACATACATATACATAACATAGCATATACGGGCGGTTTATCCATCAAGCTCGGGTCCTCTACCAGAGGCCTGGGAGCTTGAGGGTCCTGCGCAGTATATAGCTGTTCCCAGGACTGCGCTCTTCTGGACAGAGATCCGATGTTACATATAGCTTGGGAGTCACCGCACACACGGGGGGACCACTGCTACCTTCACCCTCCACAATCTCGAGCTCTTCTCTGAGCCCTTGGTATTTCTCCAGCTTCTCGTGTTCCTTCTTCCTGATATTGCTGTCATTCGGAATACATCGATCACACGGCCGCCTTCTCCTGTTTGTCTACCACACTATGTCCGGTTGGTTAGCCACCACCATTTTGTCCGCCTGTATCTGGAAGTCCCACAGGATCTTAGCTCGGTCATTCTCCATCACCCTTGGGGGCATCTCCCATTTTGACCTCGGGACTTCCAGGTTATAGTGCACAGATGTTCCTGTACACTATGCCGGCCACTTGGTTATGGCGTTCCATGTATGCCTTGCCTGCTAGCATCTTGAATATATATATACAGTATATATAAAACCTGCCTCAGTACTACATGGAAGCTCCTGTCAGGCATCATATCGGCTAAGATGAACAGGCACATGGGTCAATACATGATGGGCACAGAAAGGGATTGGCAAGAATACCAGAGGCGCAAAACACCAGCTACTGGTAGACAGAACAGTGAGACTGCAAGACCAGACTGACCAACCTCTGCACAGCCTGGATTGATTACAAGAAGGCCTATGACTCAATGCCCCACAACTGGATACTGAATGCCTAGAACTGTACAAGATCAACAGGACCCTAAGAGCCTTCATCAGGAACTCATTGGGGATGTGGCGTACAACACTAGAGGCCAACCCAAGCCCATAGCACAAGTCACCATCAAGTGCGGGATCTACCAAGGAGATGCTCTGTCCCCACTGCTGTTCTGCATAGGCCTGAACCCCTCAGTGAGATCATTGACAAGACTGGCTACGGATACCGACTACAGAATGGAACGGTTGTCAGCCACCTCCTGTACATGAATGACATCGTTGTATGCCAAGAGTGAACAGACATCGATTCACTGATACACACTACCAGGCTATACAGCAATGACATTGGAATGTCGTTCGGACTGGAGAAGTGTAGTCGGATGGTAATCAAAGAGAGGGAAGGTAGCCAGAACTGAGGGGATTGAACTACCAGAAGGAACCATTGCAGACTGATAGGAAAGCTGTACCTGGGGTTCCCAAAGCGAATGGGAACCATGAAGAGGCTGCAGAAGCTGCAACCACCAAATACCTGCAGAGGTCAGGCAAGTCCTGAGGAGTCAGCTGAACGGTAAGAACAAGATCCGGGCCATCAACACCTACGCCCTGCCTGTGATCAGGTACCCTGCTGGGGTAATAGGCTGGCCAAAGGAGGAGATAGAAACCACTGACATCAAGATGAGGAAGCTCCTTACCATGCATGGAAGGTTTCACCCCAAGTCCGTCCAGAGGATGTATGCTAAGCAGAAGGAAGGAGGCCGGGGACTGGTGAGTGTCAGCACCACAGTCCACGATGAGACAACAAACATCCACGAATACATCAGGAAGATTGCCCCAAAACGTGCTCAGTGAATACCTCAGGCAACAGAAACCCAAGAAAGAGGAGGACGAGGAAGAACTATCATGGAAGGATAAGCCCCAGCACGGTATGTACCACCTGCAGATAGAGGAAGTGACTGACATCCAGAAGTCCTAGCAGTGGTTGGACTGAAAGACAGCACGAAGGCACTAATCATGGCAGCACAGGAACAAGCTCTGAGCACAAGATCCAAAGAGGCTGGGGTCTATCACACCAGGCAAGACCCCAGATGGAGGCTGTGTAAAGATGCCCCTGAGACAATCCAGCACATAACAACAGGGTGGAAGATGCTAGCAGGCAGTGCATACATGGAACACCATAAACAAGTGGCTGCATAGAATACAGGAACATCTGTGCCAAGTATGGCCTGGAAGTCCATGGGAGATCCCCCCTAGGGTGGTAGAGAATGGCCAAGCTAAGAGCTAAGTGGTGGTCAAGCAGAGGAAGATGGCCGTAGTGATAGACGTAGTGATACTGAATGACAGCAACACCAGGAAGAAGGAACACAAGAAGTACCAAGGGCTCAGAGAAAAGCTCGAGAAGATGTGGAGGGTGAAGGTATCAGTGGTCCCAGTGGTAATCAGAGCACTCGGTGCAATGACCCCCAAGCTAGGCAAGCGGGTCCAGCAGATTCCAGGAACAACATCAAAGATCTCTGTCCTGAAGAGCGCAGTCCTAGGAACAGCAAAGATACTGTGCAGGACTCTCAAGCTCCCATGCCTCTGGTAGACTACCCGAGCTTGAAGAATAGACTGCCCGCAAGGGTGAGAGGGGAATTATATAACATATCATATATATAACAGACATATTGTGATTCCTGTTACGGATTTTATACTATTTCTATACCAACTCAATTAGTTTGGGCTTGTGTCACAGTTTCAGTGAAAACACTTAAAAAAGAAACTAAATATTATAGTCAGACTTCATTAGAATAATGATTATTCAATTAGTTACAACATACAACTAAAGGCATCACTATTACAATAAAATTCACTGGTTCAGCATATGAAACTAACCTTTTGTAATTCTGTCTTACTTTTACCTACACTATAAAAAAATAAGCACTAAACTATTTTAAAAGATAAAGAACTTGAAAAAGAAACAACGTGGTTTACAGTCTTTTCCACAAATCTTTGTCTAATCTCAGAGGAAAAAAATGGTATTTATTGTTGATCAAAAGGATATATGACGGATCAGGAAGTCTTGGACTGCACTGTGTATCTGGAGGTGGATTAGTGTGTGTTTGCAAAGCCTGTCTTAGCCCTGAACCCCAGGAAAGATGAGAAGATGAAATGTCTTACCACATGTTGCCAAATCAAATACTACCCACAATGCCAAACAAGAGGATACCTACCTGAGGCTTAAGACAGCACAGCAACAAATGAAGACACATATGGGACCTAAGGCATTCAGTAGCATACAGGAGCAAAGACATCTACAGCAACATCAGAAGAAATTAGACAAGTACCTGGCTAAACCTAGCTTATGGTGATCAAAATCTTACACATCAACTTCTCATATTCTGTGGCATCAATTAATACAATAATCTTCATAATAATCTCTAAGCACACATCAGCATGAAATATATTCAGAATCAGAAGTTTTTTGGTTTCTGCTTCTAGTCTTGCTGGGGTGAAAAATCACTTTTCAGTCACTCATGTTTGAGCATGATGTCATTGCACTCATGTTAAACATTGAGAGGAAAACAGTAATTGCATTATTTAAAATGCAGTCCTAAAGTTAATGCATCACAATTATTTAGCCTTTACTTAATTTACTTAAATTTATCTTCTTGCATAAATAGCAACCAACTAAGAGAATAGGAATTCATTCACCAGTTACATTATATGCAATTACTAGAAAACAGCCCCCAGAGGCTAGGTGAACAGGCTCCAAGTCAAACAGTTTCCAGAGTGACTTGCTGTGACTATGAATGTGTAATGTAATCTATGCATGTTCAGCTGAAAATGAAATGGTGCTTTAGCAGTGAGATTTAGTCTAAAGACATTAGTATGTGTCCATGTTGGTGTGTTTTTATTCCAAAATTCACCCTTTGTGCTTCCCCTGAGCCAAGTGACTCACTCAGCACCTAACCCATCATCTCATAGCACAAGTTCTGATTTTTTTCCATTGGGCACTATACAAACAGGGCAGAGTAAATTAAATTTTGTGTTTCTATTTTCATACACGTGGTCAGGTCCTTTGGCCTCACAGATGCAGTGCATTAGGCTTGTTTGGAGCCAGGCTTCTTTTATAGTGAATAACGGTTTTCTGCACAGGGAAAGAATCCAACTTCTGCCAATAAAGTGGCGGAGGTATATCATAGCCCTCATTAAGCAGGGCTATTATGAACCTGCTGGTGCACAGTGCCACAGGACAGAATGAAAAACTGGCTCACTGGACGTTCACTCCTCTGGTCTGAGTGAACAATGCAGCTCTCCTCTCCCTTGATATAATTTCAGCAGCCCCAATAAAATGGCTGTATATTCATGCTGTGACATTTCTGTTTAGCTATAAACCATCTGCTCTGGGTCCCCATAAATTTACCCATTTAGAAAAACACATTTGAGGACCTCCTTCAATAGATTTGATATTCAATATCACATTTCAATGGAAACACTTTTTTTTCCAAATACAAACAGGAAAAAAATATACCTTATTATATTACATTTCTCCTAATGAAAGAAAGAATGTCGTGCATAATACATAAAATATGCAAGAACTGATTGGGTATGATATTGATAATGGTGGAATATACATCAAAACTGAAAAGAGCAAATCCCCCCCACCCCACCCCACCCCCCACCCCAATAAAAGAATATGAAACAAAATCCTCTGAAGCAAAAGTTAATTTTATGCAAGGATCATAAACATATGATTAACAAAACCTATGCAAAGAAAATCACTATTGAGAAATAAATAATTCTATAACAAATGTTACTATGATGTGAAACTAGAAATAGTAAAACAATAGTTAGTGAGCACAAAACATTTGGTTCTCACAAGTCCTCCCAATGATCCCATCTAAGCAGTGAAGACGCTGCTATTTTTGTACAGCACTAAATAAATGCTGACCACAAAGTTTCCCTGTAATAAATATTTCAGGCCATCAATGATGCTCAGTAGATCCCACATTAATACAAATGTTATTGTTGCATATTGTTGCTTTTAAGTGATTGGAAACACAAAAACAAATACGCTACAGTATGAACTCATGAGAAACCATTACATAATGCTTTCATGCATCAGTACTAACAAACCAAAACAGCCTCAGGTACGCAAGATCACAGCAGTTAATATGATTAAAGCATAAAAAAGATAACTGTTGCCTCTTCCAATGACATCTCTAGGTCCCCTATGACAAGAGCTTAAAAGGCTTTCCTTCATTTCTGGCCTTATTATCTTGCCTGTAGGATTACAGATGTTAGACAGATGGTTACTTTCTCTCAGGTATTTTTGCATTACAAGGCCCTAAAAGATTTCACAGTATAGTAGCAATAAATCACAGACTGCATCATGAAAAGTACTCTGTGCTCCTCATTCTTTACATTACTATGCTTTGACAGGTCACTTTGTCCCCCCAGTATCTGTCACTTTCCTTCCAGTACAATTTATAAATAACCATTTCTTTTACATTTACCTTACAAAAAAGAGCAGTGATATCTAGTCAGAAAGTCAGTTGTTTGGTAGTCATGAAAATAAACCACAAACAGGAGGGTAACAACATAACTTTTTCGAATCACCAGGTGGACGGACAAAATCCTCATCTTACAGGAGGATTCCATGAACAGAGAGCAATGTTTGAGCTATATTTTAAATGTTTTTCATGAATGAAGGAGACAAATGTGCAAATATTCTGTTTCCCCAACTAACAGACATGATCATAGCAATAAAGAATGTTTTAATTTATTTCATGTTCATAGAAGAAAATAAAACCAGAAAGTAAATAACAGGTTTTTGGCCATCGGTGTGCTTCTTTGCTTTGAAGATAACAGCAATGTTGACTTAAGCAAACTCATATTCAGCTGCAGTCACACAAGTCTGCTTGTCAGCTGCTTGTCAGCTGCTACCAGGCATTTCTGGAACAGTTTCTTTTCATTCAGCATCTAGCTTGAAAAGGCTTCCTGATGCACCAGCTCAAATGTCCCTTTGTGTTCTTTTAGCAAAAGTTAATAGCACATTACTTTTCTTATTTACTCTAACAAGACAAAACTGAAGCAACAACTGAGATATTTTCTTTTGGTTGGCTCAAAAGGAGTCACCTTGAAGAGTTATGCAGAGGCTATTTTTCAAATGTCAGTGTACATCTTGAGACATCAAAGACAGGACTTTTGTTTTCCACATTTAGGAGAAAGTTTTTGCACATCTGCCAAATATGCAATGTCTTGCCAACACAGAGTGAAGAATGGACATGAATGGCTTTCTATACAAATACACTCTGTTTTCAAAATGGCTTTCAAAATGGCCTGCGGCTTTACATGTGTCAGCCTGTGAGGAATCTCCTGAATGTTCTTCCTGCATGAGTAAACTTAATTTTACAAGGTTTACACCTCACTCTTACCATGTAACATAGCTGTGAGGTTTCACAGCAGGCATGTATTACATATTCTCCCTTTTTACAGACTTTTTCCGGTTGTGATGGAACACACTTTTAATAGTCAGACATTTTTTAATGTAGTATAAGCCAACCAAGTTCATTATTATAACAAGCAGTGTTTTTACTGTTGCTTACACACCATTCTATGTATATCTGAATCTTTACCTGATGACTTTTTCAAACTACCTTAAGAAGTGAGAACTAATCAGTAAAATGCATCAATCTGTGCAAAATCAATTAAAAATTAAAGTGTTCAATTCAAAGAGTAAAACAGTGTGATACGCAATGTTGCCTCTCCAGTATGTAACTTTTAAGACTACACACCATTATGGTATTCCACAGTAGTCTTTAACCTAATACGTCAGGTGTGACAATCAGAACTTTCAATTAATTCAGTTATATTTATACAGCGCCATATCACGACAACAGCTGTCTCAAGGTGCTATATATTGTAAGGTACACCCTACAATAATACATTCAGAGAAAAACCCAACGATCATATGACGCCCTGTGAGCAAGCACTATGAGGGACAGTGGGAAGGAAAAACTCCCTTTTAACAGAAAGAAACTTCCAGCGGAACCAGGCATCCATCCTAGAGATATAATATCTCCAAACTGTCCTGGAAGTTCTGCAGAAACAGTCATGACGTGTCCAAAACACCCAAACTACTAAGCAACCAGAGGGATTCTTATTCAGATGCCTGGACTACCTCAACAGACCCCTCCAAAATCTCTGAGTTCCTCACTTTATCAATGACGCTGAGCACAGACAAGCTACTAAGAAAACTCATTTCGCCACTTGTATCCACAAGTTTATTCTTTCAATTACTAGCCATAGCCCCAGGTCACAGTAAGGACATGGATCAACCAACAAACTGACAGCTTCCCTTTCACGCTCAGCCCTCTCTTTACAACAACAGACAGTGAGAGTCCGCATCAATTCGTTGATCAGTCTGTTGTGGCACTCTCCTGTCACTCATACACAAGACATTGAAATACTTGAACTCGTTTGAGACAGCCACTCTTCACTGATTTGTAGTAGGCACTAGACCCTTTTCCATCTGTGAACCACTGGCTGTGCTAATTCTCATTCCCGTCAATTCACACTAGTCTTCAAATCAGCCCAGTGAGAGCTGGAAGTCTTAGCCTATTGAAGAAAAAGAACCCTATCATCTGCAAAAAGCAGAGAGATAATCCTGTGACAAGCAAATAAAAACCCTTCAGCAGTTACCTATGTCTACAAATTCTGTCCATAAAAGTTATGAACAGAATCAGTAAAGGGAGTTCAACTCCCACCAAGGTGTATGACTTACTGCTAGCAATGCAAACAATGCTCTTGCTACAAATACTAAAACAGCCTTTAAAGTGACCATATACTCTATATTCCCTAAGCACAGGACACCATGAGGGACACAGTAACATACTGTAACAAGAAAGATTTTTCAGTACATCATTTACACTGATAAACTCACACATTCATGAATTAAGCACTATACAAGGCAATATACAACACTATACGCCGCACCCTCAGGTTACAAAAACGCCACGCTAATCACAAGACGTTTCCTTTCATCCCTTTTGGCCTTAAGTTCTTCCACTTCCCGGACCAACAACTGAGGTGACCCACGTGTTTAATTAAAACAGACACAGATGCCGCAAGAAACTGGTTGAGATGAACAATAGTTTATATGGCTATGAGAAGAATCAGACAAGCTGGATAACATCAAAAAAGGCTAAGTCAGCTTTTTAATTAAATTGCTCTGGAACAACCAGATTTGCAGTGTTGATGTTGACAACTGAAGTCAGGATTACGCTGTCAAGTGTGTAAATTGCATTGTCAGAACAGATTAAGAAACTCTTTTTAGAAAAGCAAAGTTCGGCCCTGGTCTTATAACTGGTAGGCAGGGGATACCACATTTCTAATCTTTTGTCCTTTCCAGTGCATCTGTCCTTAAATTCATGCTTATGTCACTGTGGTCGTTCTTTATTATAAACGATTTTTGATAACATCAGGGTTTTTGAGCCTCTTAATCTATTATAATCAGTGGACACAGACTTACATAATGCCACTTATCTCTACTTTTACAAATTTAATATTTATACAAATATAAACAGACATCTGTATTTAAACATTTCACATAGACAAAAAGACAAAGATGAAGGGAAATCACAGAAAGATGCCTTACTTTTCTGACTAAAACAGAATTTGCATCTGGCTGAAGAACAGATTTTGTTAGAAATTGTTTGGACAGAAAAGGCATGAGGAATCACACACCATCATCATTATTGATCTTTCACTCTATATTTTTTAGTGCTTATTTAGCGGGGTTTCACTAATTGTCAGTGAAGCCACAGGGGATGCTTTAGGTGAGGACAGTTAATTAACTACAACCGTCAAACAACAATAACTATAAACTATGAATTGATTTACGGACATTATTGTCTCAGAGTATTAATAAGTTATCTGAGAAGATTATCACAATTGCCCTTTTAATCATGCTAAATCAATTTTATGGTATGTTATTAAGATGGAAAATAACTGTCTTGACAGCATACATACATACACTGGCAGTAAAGATATTTCATGTGAAACTCTTGGTTGACTTGCTAGTGTGCACAGGATCAATATGATCCTGAAAAGTCAACTTTCACTTAAACCTACACTTTCAAACAGATGGCCACATTATCGTTAAGCACTCTTTGATATGATGTAGAATTTATAATTGAATCAATGTCTGCAAGCTGTCCAGACCTTGAAGCAGCAAAGAAAACTTAAACCATAATATTGTCACCATAGTACTTCATCGTTAGTACGGAGTGCACCTCCTAAAAGCTGTCCTCGGTTTGCACCAAATATGGTTACCATTTACCATATAGTTTCTGATATATTTAACCAAAAGGCTTGGTCTTTTGTTAAGTGTTTATGGCTATTTTATGTGTACAGGGAGTGCAGAATTATTAGGCAAGTTGTATTTTTGAGGAATAATTTTATTATTGAACAACAACCATGTTCTCAATGAATCAGAAAAACTCATTAATATCAAAGCTGAATGTTTTTGGAAGTAGTTTTTAGTTTGTTTTAGTTTTAGCTATTTTAGGGGGATATCTGTGTGTGCAGGTGACTATTACTGTGCATAATTATTAGGCAACTTAACAAAAAACAAATATATAATTTTTGTTGTAATTTATTTTTACCAGTGAAACCAATATAACATCTCCACATTCACAAATATACATTTCTGACATTCTTAAAACAAAACAAAAACAAATCAGCGACCAATATAGCCGCCTTTTCTTTGCAAGGACACTCAAAAGCCTGCCATCCATGGATTCTGTCAGTGTTTTGATCTGTTCATCATCAACATTGCGTGCAGCAGCAACCACAGCCTCCCAGACACTGTTCAGAGAGGTGTACTGTTTTCCCTCCTTGTAAATCTCACATTTGATGATGGACCACAGGTTCTCAATGGGGTTCAGATCAGGTGAACAAGGAGGCCATGTCATTAGTTTTTCTTCTTTTATACCCTTTTTGCCAGCCACGCACGCTATGAGTACTTGGGCCGCGTGTGATGGAGCATTGTCCTGCATGAAAATCATGTTTTTCTTGAAGGATGCAGACTTCTTCCTGTACCACTGCTTGAAGAAGGTGTCTTCCAGAAACTGGCAGTAGGACTGGGAGTTGAGCTTGACTCCATCCTCAACCCGAAAAAGGCCCCACAAGCTCATCTTTGATGATACCAGCCCAAACCAGTACTCCACCTCCACCTTGCTGGCGCCTGAGTCGGACTGGAGCTCTCTGCCCTTTACCAATCCAGCGAATGAAGCCCATCCATCTGGCCCATCAAGACTCACTCTCATTTCATCAGTCCATAAAACCTTAGAAAAATCAGTCTTGAGATATTTCTTGGCCCAGTCTTGACGTTTCAGCTTGTGTGTCTTGTTCAGTGGTGGTCGTCTTTCAGCCTTTCTTACCTTGGCCATGTCTCTGAGTATTGCACATTTTGTGGTTTGGGCACCCAGTGATGTTGCAGCTCTGAAATATGGCCAAACTGGTGCCAAGTGGCATCTTGGCAGCTGCACGCTTGACTTTTCTCAGTTCATGGGCAGTTATTTTGCGCCTTGTTTTTCCACACGCTTCTTGCACCCTGATCGACTATTTTGATGAAACGCTTGATTGTTCGATGATCACGCTTCAGAAGCTTTGCAATTTTAAGACTGCTGCATCCCTCTGCAAGATATCTCACTATTTTAATTGACTTTTCTGAGCCTGTCAAGTCCTTCTTTTGACCCATTTTGCAAAGGAAAGGAAGTTGCCTAATATATTATGCACACCTGATATAGGGTGTTGATGTCATTAGAGTGCACCCCTTCTCATTACAGAGATGCACATCACCTAATATGCTTCATTGGTAGTAGGCTTTCGAGCCATACAGTTCTGAGTAAGACAACATGCATGAAGAGGATGATGTGGACAAAATACTCATTTGCCTAATAATTCTGCACTCCCTGTAGTTCTGTTGTAATGTTCTTACTGGAGAGGTTTACTCCTGGCATACCATGCAAATTAAATGTGTCAAAATTTGATTTGCATTCTATTTGCAGTCACTTATCTTACAGATCTTGCTTTTGGAAGTTCTTGGGCTGAATATGCTGTTGAATCCAGTCAAATATTTAAAATCTATTCTATTTTTTCAAATAATTTGGAGACTTTCTTAAACCTTTTCTCTGAAGTTTAGGACTTCTTTAGATCTAACATGATGATGGGTCATGATGATGAGGTTTATATCAGACAAGTTGCACCTGTCACAGCCTAAGATGGGTGAAAAAAATTTGTACGTAATCTGAAACCCCTAATACTAATGCTGAGAAATTGAAGATTAGATAAATGTAGGGTTCTACTTTTTGGTTTTGGTTTTTCTTGTGTTGTTTTTAGCTTAGTTTATGGAAATGAAAGTATTTGCTTGTTTAAATATACATAAAACAGGCCAATAATTTCCATCCGTGGTACATATTTTTCATGACTGTTGCTTCCAGTATAAACTACATTAGGTTTGACAGCACAAATATGAATCAGCGTTAAGCTTCAACACAAGTAACCTAAGAAACTGATGCTGCTGAAACTAGGTCTGCATTCAAACTCATCACACCAAGATGAGGGGTAAATGGGCTGTAGAGGAAGCATCCACTCCAAGTGACAGGGAGGCCACAAAACACATTCCCCTGGTGATTCTGAAGTGCTCTCACTGACTGACAGCAGCATGTAATTTCTGTCGATTTATTCTGAAGGATGTCTTCACCTGACCTACAGATGGGGGCATTTGTCTGCCGGTCAGTAGAGTGCCATCACAATTCATTTAACCTCCACTCAAAAAATCCAGTGAGGGAACTTACTTGTGAACTTTACTATGAACAACTCAGTCACACTCATCCTTTTTGGTCCTGTCACAATCCACTAACAAACACATTCACAGTTAAACATTAGATTGTGCATCACACCTTTGCATTTTGTGGATGTTTAAAAGCTAGACATGGTGCTCATGACTTCCATACAACACAGATTTGAAATTGGAATTTTTGGAATCGTTGGTATCATACATTACAAATGAATTACTTACATTGTTTTAGTCAAAATTTCGGTCTGAAAACAAAGTAGAATTCTATGAGAAACTACTTCCCAATAATGCTTATTGCTTATTAGGTGCAGCATTAGGCCCGAGTCACATTGGCCTAGAGACAAATTGGCAATCACCGGTTTCCAGATGGAATTTCATTCAAATGTACATTCCCTGTTCTGTTGGTGAGTGGTTTTCGGAGGCAGCAGTTGCTATGAAGTTTGCTAAAGCTCTGATCATGTGGGAATAGAGAAAACCCCTGGTAACCTGTGGTCACTATGGAAAGTGTGTGTTCCCCAACCACTTCGCGAATGGTTAACTAGAGGCTGCTGGCAGTCACACTTTTTCATGTTTTACTACTGAATGGCTAACAATTGGTAAGTGTGTAATCTAATAGTGACCAAAGCATTCACAATGAGGTTTTTGGTGCGGCATCTACTTTGTGACTATTTTAACCAGCAACTGCCAGCAACCACTCCTCAATAAATTGGGAACACACATTCTTTCCTAGTGACCAAAGGTTGCCAGGGAATCTGCATGAAAAGGGCCTTAGATAAACAATTTCTTTACAAGTTCTTTTTAGCTAAAGTTTACCTGCAAAAAAAAAAAAAAAACAACAACTTCGATTTAGGTAAATATTGTTGTTTAAATTGTGGTTTCAATAATAAGTTAAGGTTAGGAAACCTTAATGATTTGGAAAAATGAGTGTTGGGTTAAGATTAGGAGAACGTTATCATAACTATAAACAGGTAGTTTACAGTAATGATGAGACTATAGACTGGTTAAAACTTATCTGATGATGTTTTGAAATGACAAACTATGACCATAAGTAATGTATTATGTGTGTTTTGTTAAGCCCATGTTTATTTTTTTTGTTATTTTGTTTGTTGTCCTGAAATTTTTTCATATTAGGTGTGAAATACTTTCTCATGGATTCCTGGAAAATTTTCAGTCATATTAGAATCTCCTTTTACCAAGATATTGAAGATCACAGTTCACTACTGAACTTAACAAGTCTCATTTACTTCAATATTCCTCTGCTGTTGATTGGGTTAAAAAGATATCTCACACTGGTTTGATGAAAAAAAAAAAAGTAAATTCCCAAGGGAACACAGCTTGGAGATATATTGTTGTTTTGAGTTATCTGTAGCATCTAGAAATATGAAAGCCAACCATTTTCTGCAAAACATTTTCAGAGATGCTGTGTGTAGATGCATAAATATGACACCTCCATTAAAATCCAGTTGCGAACAAGGTATAGATATATGCATAACATGTTTAATTTAACAACAGATTTAATTTGTATTGGCATTCAGCTTCAAATAACTATTTCAGTAAAAGGTACTGTGGATTTTTCAAACAGCCAGAGTAAAAGTACGTTTAGATGCATTTTTTGCCTTTTTAAATTATAATAAGGATTAGCAGTACATGCTAAAGAGGTGTTTCATGGGGCTAAGGCCCATCCACTTCATAAAATGAACAGAAGGTGCAGTCTAGTCTTGTAGTCTTGGATGATTACCATTTTCCTCCATAATCCTTATTTCAGCCACTTCAACTTGGCCTCTGGAAAACAATAATCCTTACACGGTCACATACTATCATACACAGCACTGGCATTACACAGACACACTGATCGTCAAATGGTCTGTTTACATTTAATATATCAATATTTTGTAAAATTGTAAAATCATTGACATAACTATGGGATAATTACTTTTGGTGATTTGCAACAATGTTTAAGGTCAAACCATTTTGTTTTGGGTGTTTGTTTTGTTTTGTTTTGTTTTGTTTTGTTTTGGGGGTTTTCCCCACTTCATTTAATTTGAGAACAAATCTAAAATGTTGAAAGATCACCTTCCCTATTCTAACAGATATATCAGACTGATTATAAAATCGGTCATATTAAAGATGGACCTTGGCTACCAAAATAATTAACTAGGATTTTGATTTAAAGAGCTAAGATTATTACATGTAAATATGTTTTCTGAAATCACTACAGTTCTATGTACTATGTAATATGTTAAAGAAAAATCTGCCTACAGTGTAATTTACAATTCTTAAACAGATATTCCACGGTTTCCATCTTTCCTGGGATTCGTAGGTTTTACGAAACCTTCTTTCTGGAAAAGACCCTTATACTGTGTTTCATGTTGTTTGTGACTCAGGATGGATAAATGGCATTTACTTTGAGGCACCATTAATTTTGGCTTCCTGATGATCTAACATTAAAATTTAAAGACGAATAAAAGTTGAGAAAGTTCAAAATATAATTAATACCTTTTAGAATTTTGTCAACTTCTGACAGTTGTTGTACCCTTTACTGAGATTTCTATGTTTAAAGTTTTTTTTATTATTATTATTATGTTCACACAATTACAATATTCTTATTAATTTAAGAGTAAATTTTAATTTCTAGTATTTT